>NC_056754.1:41480834-41598334 GCF_018687715.1 Carya illinoinensis
TGGCCAGTTAATTAGAAGCAATAAACTCATAATAAATCAGATAAACAAAAAGAGAATTGCCTTAAATTAGCATAGACAATCAAGCATAGTTCGGAACTGGGTTACATCGTTTTCTTAGAATAAATAAAATTTAGCTCATACTAGAAATGGAATTCAATAAAAACGAATTCACCATAATTGTTCTGAGAATTTTGGAAGAAAATAAACGCTAAACAATACTCCTCGCAGCTGCAACTCGTCTTCAAAAACTCAAGGAAATGATTCAATGCTTTTCTCCCATCTGTGCTCGTGTATGATTCCAACGTACGTGCAATATATGAAATTCCCTCTCCAAAACAGATGAATTGAACCCTTCTAGCTATGTTTTTCTGTCCCAAAAAATGTTCTCCAGTCAAAAAGTACAGCCATAGAGTGAAAAATCACTTTTATATGGTGTGACAGCGGAAGACCCTAGATCTGTCAAAATACGATGTTCGCTCGAGCAGGGTGTCGAGCGCACATCAAGCATTCGACTCTGCCTGATTTCGTTCGAACGTCCTATCGAGCGCACATCAAGCGTTCAACTCTGCCTGATTTCGTTCGAGCGGCCAATGTCTCCACTCTAGTGATTTTTGTTTTTCAGCAACCCGCTCGAGCTCACTGTCGAGCGGCAGTCGAGCTTTTGAATCTGCCTGAATTCGATTGAGCGGCCAAAATCCTCCGCTCGAGCGATCTTGTAAAATCTGCAATACGAAATTTTGCAAGTCATCAACTATCCCCCTAGATTGGGAGATAATTGAATCATGCTCGACCATTTGGCCTCTTCTCAACCCTGGAGTCTTAACTTTTTGGGGCGGAAAGATGGTGTACTCATTACTCTTTGCTTTCGGCTCAGTCAGATAGCACAAGGAGACAGAAGTGCTTTTGGTGCTTTAAGTGTAGAGAGAATATTTCACTTTTGGCGAAAGAAGACAAAACTACTTTCGACGGATGCATGCTTCTGACAAGTGAATAGTAAAACAAAAGTCTCCACTGTTCATCCCATGATTTATTGGATTAACTATTCATCCCGTGATTTATGGGATTCACTATTTGTAAAAGTGCTTCCTTTATCTATAAAAGGGCACTTCGTTTCATTTCAGAGGCAGAAATTTCTAGCCGAACTTACCTTCAGCAAGAACTGCTTCCCCTACTTACTTACAAGTCCAAATTCACCTTCCTTCTCTTCTCTTCTTTATTTCAAGCTTGTAAGTCTTTGGTTTAAATATTTACTTTCAATTAATAATATTTGAAAGTTTAGATTTAAAAATTTCTTATTTTATATTTCGCATTTCATGCATTGGTAGTCTGAGACTCCAAATATTCTCTGTTCATATTTAATTCTTGCCATTAATCTTTGAAGCTCATTTTCTCTATCTTTACTTAATTCCTCTTTTTGGTATCAGAGCCACTTTCTGGTTCTGGTTGTTAACAGCTTTGTTATCTTTATCTCTTTCTTATCTTGATAATTCCTAGAAATATTCTGGTTCTTTCTATTTCTTAGTTATTTTCTTGTTTTACCTGTTGTACACCACCGCAGTCGAATAGACCTTATGAGATATCTCCAGAGTCCCAAGTAGTCCGTGTGAGACGGGTAGGCGTGTGAAGGACGTGATTGGGATATAGAGATTGTGCTTTGGTCTTGTGGACCTCCGGTATGTGTGAGTCCTGCAACTAGGAAAAAGAAAAGACCTAGGTCTAGAATGTACCAAAGAATTTGGTTTCAGTAGTTACCAAGATGAGCAAGATGTTTAGATCTAGCTCATCTGCTACTTCCAGGTCAAGTATGCCTGCTAATATTATTAATGAAGAAAATTGTGAGATTTCAGAAAATGATTCAAATGCTTCTGATCAATGGCACATGCAAAAGATCAAAATTGATTCTCTTTATAATCGCACTTGGATTCAATCAAAAATGAAAAGCTTGTTTCAGGTTAAAACCATAGAACAAACTTTTCCTGTTTCCAGAACACAAGAATAATGTGTTCTATTTCAAAAGAAAATGATAAAATCTTTTCAAGAAAAAGGTTACAAATTTATGCATATTGCTTTTGTGCAAGTTGCAATAGTACCTTTGGTAAGAAAAGGTATCGATGCTTGTGTTCTTTTATGTTTACGTGATGGTATATTTAAAAAATTTAATGATAGTGTTCTAGGGATTGTTCAAACCTCCCTAATCGATGGACCTGTTCATTTTAATTGCTATCCTGATTTAACTGTTGATTTATTTGATAAAAATGTTTTGTCCACTTTAACTTTGAATGTCCAAACCTCTGGTTTTGATATGGTTGAAGGTAGCAGGCCTATGTCTTTAGTTTACCGCATCTATTACAGAGTCTTAAGCATTAGCCTTGAGCCAAAGGTTAAGATTAAGTCTCCAAAAAATGAAACCGTTCTGATGTACAGTTCAACTTCGAACTCCAACATCACAACACCCAAGATGCTATTCTGGAAAGATGTAAGTCTTCTGGATGAATGGGTACTTAAGCAGGAACTTCCTCCCACGGAAGTACCAACCCAAGACTCAGACCTTAGGTATATTCACCAGTATCTCAATGGTACTGTAAAGATAGCTTTTGACCAGCCTTTAATCAAAGAAAGAAGAAATTCTTTTACTAGTTCTAGGTTGTCTTTTAGCTCTGACCAAAATCTAAGAGATAAAAATCTCGAAAGATACTTGAAGGATCGTGATAATCCTACTCGTCCGATCATGATCAGGAAACTTCACTCAAAAGAAGTACCCTCAGACCAAGACATAAAGTTGGAAGGAATTTCAACTAAGTCCCAGGTTACATCTGCTTATTATTCAACCAAAGATGATCTTAAATCTAAAGGTAAATCTATAAAGGAAGAAGTACAAGTAGAAGATGATGCTGGATCAACATCTCCTACAGCTTCAGATATGGTTGCTCCAGTCCATTCCAGTCTAATGGTTTTGGATAAAGCACTTGATGATTATGATTTACTTGTGATTGATATGATTAATTTACATGTAGATTTTATGTCCAAAGAAAATCATGATAAGCGAAAAACTTATCATAGGATTTACTCAATTTCTGAGAAACAGAAGATTCGAAAAGAATGGAAGAAAAAGATGTACAAAGATAACAAGCACATCTTATTCTTCGATTTCCTTGAAAATCATTATGTTTCAAAGAAAGATCATTCAAAACAGTATTTAAATGTTTTAAAATCAATTTTTACTAAAGAAGAATGTAGGAAAGTTGTGAAAACCAGCCACCCTCCTTTAGAAACCATCCTTGTTTCAGTTAAAAGAAAAGAAGTGAAAGCTTCACCTTTTAAAATTTCAGATCCAGGTCCGAATGAAAACGTTTTAGCTAAAACAAAAAAGATCATAGAACAAAATAATTTCGTCAACCAGACCCTCTATACAATAGGTCAACAACTTGACCGTATAAAGGATAAAGTTGAAAAACCTGTTTTTGAAAAACCTGCTTCAACAAGTTTAAAAATGATTGAAAAATCTTTGATTGTCTTGCCAGATGATAGGTCAAAAATCCATTTTGGAGAGACTAGTATTATGGCTAGACTTGATCAAATGCTTGCTGAAGTTAAGCAAGAAAAACTCTCTGTTTCAACCATAGACAGAAACAGCCCAGGGGTTAATTTCGATGATTCTTTTTTGTGCATACTTGGAATAATTCTGATGATAATGTTTCTTTGTCTGATAATTCCTTAATTCAGAAAATTGACTTACTTGAAAAAGAATTTCAGGGTCTTCAAGTTGAAAAACCCAAACTTGCCAGGATATACTCGAGAGACATTAAGCCAATAGGTCTCGAAGAACTGGTATTCTAGACCCACTCATCCTGATTTACAGTACGAAGAGAGAGGTTTTCACTCTCAATTCTCCGTGTCTACTGACCAAATGTATGAATGGAATATTGATGGATTCTTTGAGCAAGAAATCATCAATACTCTGAATCGTATGTCTATGGTTGTTGTGGCTTACTATAACAACAAACTTAGCCAGGCTGAGATTGTTGATATCCTGACCAGTGGATTTTCAGGGATGCTTCGTGCTTGGTGGGATAAACATTTCACTGCAGAGGATAAGGAAACCATTCGAACGGCCATCAAAAGGGATGGAGATGGTTTGCCCATTTTAGATACTGAAGAGAACCGAAGGGAAGGAACCCACGGATCTCCTGACGATGTCAATACCCTGATTTATACCATAGTTAAACATTTTGTTGGAACCCCTTCCAACATCACAAATAGAATTTCTGATTATTTGAATAACTTACGATGCAATAAAATGTCTGATTATCGTTGGTATAAAGATGTTTTTATGTCTCGTGTTATGCTCAGAGATTATTCTCAAAAACCTTACTGGAAAGAGAAGTTCATTGATGGATTGCCTCGTTTATTCGCCATCAAGGTAAAGGACTCACTTACTGATATTTCGGGTTATCTGAATTATGATAATTATACTTATGATGACATTGTAAGTATTATTCAGAAACTTGGTATTAGTATGTGCAATGATCAAAGGATGATTGCTCAACAGATGAAAGATATAAAGAAATCCAAATACGAGATGGGAAACTTTTGTGAACAATTTGGCCTTCCTCCTATTGCTCCATCTGTGCAATATAGAAAAAGTTCTAAAAAGTTTTCAAAACCTCACAGGAACTATAACAGATCCTGTGAGGAATTTTACAAAAAACCTATTTCAAAACCAGTTTCGAGAAAGAAACCATTTCACAAAAAGGTTTCAAAAACCCCTGCAAATGGAACATGTTTTAATTGTAGCCAAGCTGGACACTATGCGAATAAGTGTACAAAGAAGCCACAAGGTTTTAAGAAAAAGCTTAATGAGTTAAATGTTAATGCCGTTGATCAAGAAGATTTGTTTCGTTTACTCGAACATAGATCTCTTACATCTTCGGATGAGGATGAACTTAGTTCTAGTGACTCAAATTACCACTTGGACTCTGATCATTCTAACTCGCCAAATATTAAGCTTGGATGCAATGATTCTTGTTATATTTCTAAAGTTAAAACAATCAATGTTTTAGACGAAGAAAAAGAACAAGGACCTGTTTTGAGTAGAGAATAGGAACATGAAAACATGCTCCTCTCTATTATCTCCCAGATTCAAGATCCTGAGCTAAAAGAGAAATATCTCAAGAAGCTTAAGGAGACAATGACTCGCAAAGAGTCGTCGTCCTCCAAGTGCAAGATTTCTTTTGAAGAAACTTTGGGACGTTTTCAAAAACAAAAACCCAAAGATTTTTCATTAAAGGATTGCATGAAGTATCTCTTGTTAAAAAAGAGATTACTGAACTCAAAGAAGAGATCAAAACTCTCAAATCTGAAAATGCTTCTTTTAAACAAGATTTAGCATGTTTAAAGTTGGATAAAGAATTTGATCATGAATGTCCTTCTGGTGAAGAATCAAACCAGTCAGACCATGCTAAACCCTCTAATCCAACTAAGGATATTTGCTTGATTCACCATTCTATTCCGCAGAAATGGTATTGTTTGGTAGAAATTATTGTTAATCATGAATACAAATTCTCTGCTATTGCTTTGATCGATTCAGGAGCAAATCTTAATTGTATCCGAGAAGGCCTAGTCCCTACCTCCTATTTCAAAATGTCCGAAGAGAATTTATTCTCGGCAAACGGATCTAAGATGAAGATTCGTTATGAGCTAAACACGGCTCATGTCTGCTAGGAAAATATTTGTTTTAAAATTCCTTCTGTGCTTGTTAAGAATTTAACCCATGATGTTATCCTTGGTATGCCTTTTCTTAACATGATTTATCCATTCCTTTTTGAAGCCGATGGGATCACTACCGACCCCTTTGGACAGAAAGTTAAGTTTAAGTTTGCTTCTAAATTTGAACGCGATACTACTAGAAGATCTATGTTTTTGCTTTCTGTAAAAAGAAAACACTTAGATTTTCTTAAACAAGAAATCAAGTTCAAACGTGTTTTTGATAATTTGCATAATTCCTTGCTTAGATCAAAAATTGAAGATTTTCAAAAAACTTTGATTTATAAAGTCTGTTCGGAACTTCCTAATGCTTTCTGGCATAGGAAGAAACATGTTGTTTCTTTACCTTATGTTAAAAATTTATCTGAAAACTTAATTCCAACCAAAGCAATACCTATTCAAATGAATAGAGAAACTTTGGAGTTTTGTAAAAATGAGATCCAGGATCTTCTTGCTAAGAATATCATCAGGCATGGTAAGTCACCCTGGTCGTGTGCTGCTTTTTATGTTCAAAAAAACGCTGAGATTGAGCGAGGTACACCCCGTTTAGTCATAAATTACAAACCATTGAACAAGGTGTTAGAATGGATTCGGTATCCCATCCCTAACAAGAATGACTTGGTTCATAGGTTAAGTGATGCAGTTATTTTCTCCAAGTTTGACCTTAAGTCCGGATTTTGGCAGATCCAAATTAGGGAGTCAGACAGGTACAAGACTGCTTTCACTACTCCATTCGGTCACTATGAGTGGAACGTCATGCCATTTGGGCTGAAGAACGCTCCTAGTGAATTCTAAAATATTATGAATGATATCTTTCTATCATTTACTGATTTCACCATCGTTTACATAGATGATGTTCTTGTATTCTCCAAATCTATTTATGAGCACTGGAAACATCTTAAAACGTTTTTTGAGATCATCAAAAGAAATGGACTTATTGTTTCTGGAAAAAGGATTAAACTATTTCAAATTAAGATCAGATTTAGTATTTTTTTCATATCATTTTTTTAACACTTTTAAATATTTTGAAAAAATAAATTCACAATATAATTAAACAATATTTTTTTAATTTTTCTGTAAAAAACAAATTTCAAAAAAAAAAAAGTGAGTGGGAGAAATTAACAAGATCTTCTAACAGGATTCTTATCATTTTCTTTATTTATATATGACATATTTGATAAGAAAAAAATAATATATAATATATAAAAATAATGAATAGAAATTTATTAAGGATACGTCTCCCAAAAAATATCTCCCAAAAAACACAAGTCGTGAGACAGTGACTGAGGGGACAGAAGGATATATTAGTCATTAGACTCGGCCACAACCCTTTCAATCGACAAAAGATGGGGCCTACAGTTCGCTGCGGTAGTATAGAAATGATTGAGCTTGAAACGTGCCCACGATCCACGGTGCCATTCCCCCTGGAATCTTTTCTTTTCCATTGTCCAAAAACATTGACAACTTTTGTGGGCCAGACTTCAAATATTGGGCCACGAGCATTTTTCTTTTTTAAGAGTAATGATAGTTTTAAAATTCCTTTACCGTTGTTTTAATATTCAGCTATTTTTACCAACAAATAAATTTAATTAAAAATAAATTTATTTTATAATATGAAAGTATTATTACATTGATTGATTGAATTATTTTTTTTTAAATTATAAAAAAAATTCATGTTTTAGAATGTTTAATAAAATTCAAAGAATGAAAGAAAATGAAATATATGGATATCATTACTCTGTTTTAGATGTTTTAGTTAAAAAGATTTTGTAAAAAATCATTTCACTTTATTTGACAAAGATTAAATTATAAAATTATTTTTATTATAAAATAAATTTAATATATTATATAAAATCAAATCATTTTATAGATTTAATTTTACAAAATCAGCCCCTTTTTTTCTCCCTTTTTCTTTTAAATAATCTCTTCAAAAAGTTTTGCCGACAATTCTATTTTCTTATGATTAAGAACTCGTTTGGATATAAAGATGAAACATAAAATTTTTAAAATTTTTCATAATTTCATTCTCAAAATATTATTAAAATAGAAAATATTTTTTAATTTCAAATATTTAATTTTTTTATCTAATCATTATTTAGTCATTATAAAAATATGAAAACCAATACAACTTTTACAAAACTTAAAACAAAATATAAAAATCAATACATGTTTTACAAACTTCAAAACAAAAATAATATTTAAAAAAAATTAAATTTTATAATATTTTTATTCAATTTTTTCTTTTTTTTTTTAATTTTAATAAAATATCTTAATTCAAATCATTTTACTATTCATCAAATTTTAAAATATTTTAAATATTCAAACGAGCTAAAATAATCTGCCAATGGGATCCATTTCTTTTATAATATATTATTACTAGAATAAATAAAATAACTGAGAGATATTTTGGCTCTTTTTTAATTATTCAAGCAATTATCACCCAAATAACTCCAAAAATCAAACCATAGGATTAGTCCAACTACTCCATCATATATTGAAGACGCTAAGCTAGCTTTGCGGACATTTATACAGACCCCCATATCTCCATTTCTTTCCTAACATCTTCCCACTCCAAAGTGCTTTAGCTTTCCCCTTATTTCCTCTCTCTCTCTCTCTCTCTCTCTCTCTCTCTCTCTCTCTCTCTTCCTTTCTTTCTTTCATATTTTTAAGCATGTTAGGCAAGAGATCTCATCCGATGATCGGGAAGATCTCGGAATTATTGGTTTCCGGCAACCGGTCGGGATTTCGAGAAGCCGCCGCCACAAGTCCAAGGAGTCCATTAGACATCAACATGCAATCACCAAGAGGTTTAAAGAATTATGATCTTGGTGGGGTTGGATTGGGTATTGTTGCTGCCCTTGAGAAATCTAGTAACAACGGATGTGGACACGAAATCTTGGCTAAATATGCTGTTTGGAGTTGCAATCTAAATAGATCAAATCATCCCAAAACAGTTAATTCTAACAAAATATGTGAGAGATTAAAAGGAGCATATGAGGAAATTGGAGAAGGTAGCTCGGAGAACTATACTTACGTGACTTGTCATGGACCTAACAAATCCTTCACAAAGGTGCACTGTGATGGAGTTGAATATCGACAAAATCCACAAGAAATAAATGGTCTTGGTAGATGGAACAACTTGGGTATTGCTGGGAATTCCTTGCCAACATATGGGGAAATTGTCTCAGCATATCCAACTTCAGATTTTCTCAGTTCGTGTCATTTGTGCAGGAAAAACCTCCATGGCAAAGACATATACATGTACAGGTAAAACTCTCTCTTTCTCATGATATCATTTTGTTGATGCAAAACATACGACTAGAAGTTTGTGGGTTAGATTTTGAAAGGGTCTATTTTGATTGAACAGAGGAGAGAGAGCGTTTTGTAGCACGGAATGTCGAACAAGGCAGATAGTGATGGATGAGAGGAAAGAACAGTGCAGATCGGAAGCAACGAGGTCTGCAGATGTTTCAAGCTCACCGTACACAAGAGGACAGATCTTCTCAACTGGGATTCTCGCAATTTAGGAAACATTAGAAGATGACTACCAGAAAAAAGGGTTGTCATGAAACGGCTATTCCATACATATACGAGATTTAATCAGCTTAATTCCTATATTCTCAACCAACAGAAGCAAAAATGTAGAAGATGGAAATGAAAGATTTTTATTTTATCATCCGATTAGAAAGTAGAGAGCTTATGTATATGCTTCGATGAGATTCTGTATGAACATGGAAAAGCACAACTGCGATATTCAAATGAGTCTGGAACTTTTGGGTTTGCAGCTTTCTACGTATAAAAAATTTAATGAATTTATCTGTCATGAAGAGGGTTTTTCCTTTCTAATCTTGGTTTTGATGTTCTCTAATTAGGAAACCCACCGAGGTTGTCGTCCTTTAAACCAATAACATTAAGAAAGTAATAATAATAATAATAAAATAATAAAGCGAAGAAATTGGGAAAGGAAAAATGAAGAAAAATAGGAGATATTGAAATGATTCTCATGAATTGACAACGTTCTACACAAATTATGCATCAGAAACTATTTTACAGATTTGAGAGAAATTGTCAAATTAAAATATTTAAATGAAGAAAAATTTAAGATTTGTTTATGAGGTGGCAAAATCACATTAAATAGATGTAAAAGAATTGTACCATAGTTGTAGATCAACAAAAACACGCAACATGACGATGATTAGGGCGATAAGCAATTCAGATTAGATTCAAACGAGTAATGGGTGATCAAGTCCAGTTGTTCCCGAGCTGATCTTCGAGTTCAAATTTGTTTACCATTTCCTTCATTTAAATAAAATAAATTATTTATATTATAGCTTGTAACTTTAATTTCAAATTTTAACAAATAAATTTTTTGAGTTTATAAAATATCTTTATATAGTTAATTTAGATAAATAATATTATGACCACAATGATATTCTCATTACAAAGTTCATTAAAAAAAAAAAATTAAACATGAAATCATTCTAATTCATACGAGTTAAGTAAAATGTTATTTGAACTGTATCATTTAAAAATCGATTGTAATTCTCAAATGAACTACTTGTCAAGCAATTTGCTTATTTTATGTACAAAACGAATTAAGATGATCAAAAGAAAGTAAATGGTAAAAGGTCGAGGGTTCAGCACTTTCATCCTTTAGATCAGGATGGATACAAACCATCAAACATAACCATAGAAAAGCTGATAAATAGTGCACGCAAAGCGTTCAATCGCAGTTTGAGAAGACCATCAACAAGACTAACAAAGCAAAAAATAGAAAAGCTGCCTCTGGAATAATCCTAATTAGCCCAAGTAAATGGTCACAACCACACATAAAACTGGCGACACTATTATCGCACACAAAGGAAGTATCTAACGTAAGTACAACAATAAAACCAGCAATAAAAGGTAGAGAATAAGATTAAAAAAAAATTAATAAGTTAAAAGAGAAAAAGCAAAACGTATATGTAGGTCTTTTAAGATAGGTACTCCTCCCGGAGGCGGTGTATTATGGGAGTACTTCTTCACTTATAGTCACTGGTAATACATGAGCTGCTGGGCTGCTCCTACACCCTGGAAACCACCATCATAGATAGCTTGACTGGCTGCAGCGGAACCCATTCCCATGGCTGCCTGCTTAAGTGCATATTGGCCCTGCTGATGCATTAGCGCTTGCGCTGCCCCCATTTTGCTTAATGCTATTTGTCGTTCATAGGTTGCAATGTCAGCGGCTGAAAGACCTGGCATATGTGCTGCCACTGGTGGGGGAAGAGGAGTAGAACTTGTCCCTGGTGGTGTAGGCTTGCTACCCCATGAGCACTGCCAAATAGAAGATATTAACTAACATTCAATCTAGCTGTTCATATGAGGGCGTCTTCATCCTCAGATAAATGTGTTTGCTGGTTAGAGGCTGAATCTATGGTTCACTAGCCACAACCAATACTAATGAAAGATAAGTTACAATTGTTTTATTTTTAAGTTCTTCAAAGAGGGCGCAAAAGTACTAACGAAAGATAAAATACTTGCAGAAAAGCCCAAACTCATATTATGAGTAAGAAAACCATTTCAAAGATGTAACAAAAAGCACGCATGCTAAAATGCACACAATAATACAAACTTATTCACTGCATGTAGTCAAGTAAATAATAATCTGGTAAAGCATATAATTTAAACCAATTACTTAAGTTTGATAAAGAAATTGGAGAACAGATATCTACTAAATTGTAAATAATATTGGAACCTCATCCATCCGATAACCAAAATCTATGAAAGAGGGTGCCTGATATTTACTTCTTTAAAATACATCATTGCATAAAATTAGCTATCTTGATCTTCAAATTAAAAAAACAAAACAAAAAACAAAAAACAAAATGGAGGCCAACAATTCTTATTTTTTAATAATATTGGGACCTCATCCAACCAATAACCAAATATATGACAAAAGAGTGCCAATTTTTGGGATGGAAAATATAACCTTCCAATGGTGAATGTACCTTTAATGGTTTGCCATAGAGGATCCGAGCATTCCCCTTCTGAATAGCCAGAGCTGCTTCAGCATGCGTACTAAATCTCACAAAACCAAAACCTTTGTCTCTTTGCACGCGAACATCTTCGATGATTCCAGCACCAAGGGCATGGAAATGACGGTGGAGATCAACTGAAGTAACCTGTAGGGAAATTGAAAACGCCAACTAAGAAATGATTTTAAAACATTTCAGAGACTTTCTAACCCTGGATGTGTCTTAATAGTGTTTTGGTGCTCTAGTATATCATTAGAATTTCCAGAAGATAGTACATATGAATGTTTCTTGATTCATTTACAGGGTGTATCATCTGAGAAAAATTAATCAAATGGTACAAGAAAACCTTGACCATATCATCTCATGTCCAAAGCCAAACATTCCATCAAAAAGCTGTCATACACACATACCAGCAGTTTTGAAATTTAGGTTCCTATTTTTCTGGTTTTAAAAACTTCGAATTTCGTCTTAATTTTCATAATCATTCAGCAACTGCTTTGCTGTTTGAAAGATTTAATTGGTTGTATTCAGGTGCTGATTTGTTGCAGACAGCAGACAGATGAAACTTGCCTAATTGGGTCTAGTACAGGAAAAGAAAGCTTAACAGAACTGGGGCAGGCACTAATCTAACCCAGAAATTTCAGGACTCGAGTCCTAAATCAAGGCTGCCATGATTTGAAACTAACCCAGGAAGTTGCCTACATCAAAAAAAGACAAAGTAAGCTTCCTGAAGTCCTAAAAAACCTATTTCAGTCAGCCTGAATGCACCACAAGAAAACTCAAACATTTCCTCATTAAAAATGACCCTGAATCTCATGATTTCAACTCAATCATAATTCACCCTTGATGCTACCCCACTTCAGCCCCTAAATCGCAAAGAATTTCATAAAATTCCCGTCCTCCTCCCTTGTTAGAATTTATATCTGTTGGCCTCCAGTGATTTAAGTGAATTCTTTTCCTTCAATTTCTGAGTGAAAGTCACCGCCTACCTTCCAGCAACTAAATCAGTGATAAACTAAGTTTTCAACTTTACCCTCCACAGCATCCTAAGATGAATCCAAGGTAAGTTGCATCGGGTCTTATCCCTATATTAAAAATTCCCCCTCTTTGAATCTAACATATTTCTTACTGTTTTTTATGTCAAAACAAAGAATTCTAGAGCTAGAAGAGTACAAGAATGCAGCTTTTAAGCAAAGGAAACTATGTGGACAGATTCTGTTCTTCAATGTTCCTTTAGTACACGGCTGTAAAAACTTGTTCGAGCTTGGTTATGAATTGTTAGCATAATCCTATGACAGATTGGTAATTGAAAGAAGATTTTTAGTGAGCACTAGATTTAAAGATGTCGAAGAATGAAACAAAACAGTTTTCTTGTGTTCTCAATCTTAAAATCTACATGTTAGCACGTGATCAAATCAATCATATAGGTAAGGCCCTTGGTCTTAGTGGTATGCTCCCTCCACATCTAAGGTTCGAATCCTCTTGGTGCAAACAATTTATAGTGGCCATAAAATTACACAAGGTGCACTTGCAGAAAACTCATATTGAGGGCCAGCGCACCGCCAGAGTTAGTCAGGACTTCGTTCTCAAACACCTAGAATCAATCAAAAAATAAAATATCAAATTCAAGCTTGATGCATAATTATGTGGTGTAATCCATCATCCATATTAGTTAATTGAGAGATTTGGAAGACTGCAACAGTATGACAGCTTCTAAGGGCTGCTACTTGGACGAACCTAATTGGCCACTTTTGGATTTAAATCCCACGACTTTAACACTCAATGAATCATCCCTAAATGACCCATCATTCATGAGTATGAAAATACCTAGGAGTTCCAACAAGTAATGTGGTACCCCATTCTGAGCAAGTATAAGGATGTGGTGAATAAAATCTCATATTGCTTGAAATGGAGTTGTTCTTGCTCTTTATAATGATTCAAATGGACTTAATCATACTTTACTTGCCTTTTAGAGCATGGACACAATTGTAGCTTGTGCTTTTCAATGGATTGGTACAAATAATCAAAGGGCAATCCCAGATATTAGAGACTTAAGCGGGCAAGAGTGTGATACCCTGTACTAAGTATAGGAAGGTGGTGAATAGGATTCCACATTTTTCCACATTGCTTGGAATAGAAAAATTCTTACTCTTTAAAATGATTTCAGGAGGCTCCAATGCAATTCAAACGGGAATAGGGCATTCTAAACCAAAGACAAAAGGCTCGAAATCAGGAAGCTATCTAGTACACGAACAAAGAAAAGATTGTAACCTTGACTAATCCTTTTGGAGTATAAGCCCATATAAGGGTGTTGGCGATCTGGTCCAGTCCAGTGATGGACCGAAATTCATTTTCCCCAGACCCAGCTGGATCGAACATCCATAGAGATCAGACCGGAAAAGTAGGATTAGTCCGGTCCGATCGGTCCAATCCATTTTTTTTTCCTTCATTTTTTTGCCCCAAATAAATTAATAAAAAAATTTTATTTAAATTACTAAATTAAAATTAAGTGAACTATTAATGTAGATTATGTAACTAACTTATTAAAATAAATATTTTATATAGTCAATGATAATAAATTAAATGAAAATTACATCATTAACTTATATAATTACTATATAAAAATAATATATTAAATTATTAAAAATATTTTTAAAATATATATATAGGAGTTTGGTCTGGTCCGGTCTGGTCCAAAATTTATAGACCCCGGAACCAGACCAAATGGTTTTGGTCCACATTTTTTAGGATCGGGATTGGAAGAAATGGTTTCAGTCCAGTCCGGTTGGTTTTTTCAATCCGAACCGACCGATGCTCACCCCTAAGCCCATATGTGATTTGGCCTTTTTCTTTTATTGGTTATAATGCAATTTATAAAGATGCAAGGAAGGCCCAAGTCACATTTGGGCCCATGCTCCAAAAGGATTGGTCAATGTTACAATTGAAGATCTTTGAAACCATTATGGACAAGACTTCTTCCTCCCAAGTAATGTGGGATCTCATTCGCCACCTTCCTATACTCAATCTAATTTAGGGTATTACACAAACAAATGAAACCATACCTGTTTTCATTTGGAGAACCAAATACAGAATGGGATTCAAACCTTGGCACGAGTAAAAAGGATTTGATAGCAATGATTATGGGTGTTTTCCCTAGGTTGCAAAGAAAATTTTGATAATATGTAAATTACAAAACAAGGTCAGTAGTATGATTGTGCCAAACTGCTGTAAAATGTTCTATTTGCTAACTGTTTTTTAAGTTATATGCCACTATTGACCATTCATATAAGCCCTGTTTTATGCACCTTCTATAGGATACCATGAAAATCTAGTTTGAAAATTATTTAATGAGATGCATGTGTAACAACCCGATCCAATATTATTCATGATGAAATTTTATTAGGCCTGAATTAAGTTAAATGGGCCATATTGGATAAGCACACTAGCTATTTATTCTTTTGGTTGAATAAGGATTTTAATTGGGCCCAAGAGCCCAAAAGTTTATTATAATGGGACAAAATTTGAGAAGCACAATTGAGATTTATTGGATAATTTTGAATCGGTTACGGTCCCAGAAATTATTATGGTAAATTATGGGATTTTTATTGGGCTCAATTATTAAGTTTAAATTCAATAAATTTTTATGGATGAAGTGGGCCCTATTTAATTGGTGATAGGCTTAATTGTTATTTTAAAAGCCCAAACGAGTTGGACGTATTTTGGACTCAAACCCATGAGAACTAAGGTTTGTTTATATTCTCCAAGCCCATGAATGTATTCAATTTCAAACACTAGGCTCATGCCAAACGGCAAAGCATATATACCTACATGCACAATCTGATCCTCTCATGCACAGAGAAATTCCAGTCGCTACTAGGGTTGTTGTCGACCCACCTTCTGCCAAGCCTCACGGTGTTGCCATCTCCTCCAGTCCACCAACACCCTCACGGCCTCTCCTCAACATTTGTTGCACGGAATAGCAGCCTCCAAGTTTCGAAAACCACAAAGCCACAAGCCACTAAACACCACTATCCCGCACGATGCCAACCAACCCCTACGTCCCTCTACAAAGCATCTCCACACGGCCACCACCCACTTAGTCTTTTTGGTTGCTTCCCCACAGCCCACTGCAAACCAACAAACATGCAACCGTTCCTCCCATCCAAGTGACGCTGCAGTCCAACGTCCCTCCACGTCAAGTCCCCTTTGAGGAACCACCGTGAAGACTTCGTTAGTGAACTCTTGTGCACCATAAAGAACCGAACAAGCCTTTGTTTTCCAACCAAGAAACCAGAGCATGACCCTTCCACCAAACACGACAAAACAACAACCCTGCAAGCCTCAGCCATCCAAACTCCAGAAAACACTGCTCCAACCTACAACATCACAGTAGCCTTCCCTGTAAGCCACCATTGTTGTCTATCTCTTGGTAATCTCTCTTTTCTCCCAACATCAAGCCCTCTCTCTCTCTCAGTTCCTCCCTATCTCCACATAACTCTCTCTCTACCCATGTAAATCTCTCTCTCTCTCCCTTCCTGCCTCCCTCCTAGAGATGCTAGAACCATGGGTGTTAATATACAACACACAGGTCCGGGAAGGAGAAGTATCACTTGATGAGTTAGAGCCTTGTCAATTACAGGCTGGTAAGATATATTTTGTTATGGGCTATGAAATTTGAAATGGGCCATGGGGTTGGACTTATGTTTTATGAGTTTAATGCGAAATATTATGAGAGAGTGGGCCCACAAAAGGTTAGACTGATTTTCGGGTTACGAGGATTTTAGGTGTATGGAAATATAGGTTATCTAAGCATTCCAAGTTTAATTACAACGTATGTGTTTAATTGGAAATTGACGTATGTTACATGCCTATTTTATAGGTAACCAGCTTCTCCCCAAAAATATTGGATTAACAATACAAGATAAGTAGCATGATCATACCCTTACACATATGTACAGTAAACAATAGGTCTTTTATAAAAGTATTATGCATGTATGCCCTCCATTGGAAGCTCCTTTTTACGGACCCAAGTCATGAAAGAAATGATTTTGATTGACATGATAGACTCATAAATGCCATGATTTTATGCATTGAGTTTCATGTTAGTTGCACTGTTGCATGACACATGCATCAATTTTTTTTTTTTTTTATTGGAACCAAGTGTCCTAAAACAAAGTCCCAACTAATCCCGACGGTGAACAAGCCCTCGACAAAAAGTTTCACGCAAGTGCGGCTCGGGTAATTCAATGAGAAAATCCCCCGATCCAATGGCCCCTAGATATTTTTTGCATCCAAGGGGATTTGAACCTTAGACCTAGGGGGAACATACCCCCAAGTCTTTACCACTTGAGCCAACCCCTAGGGGTCCACATGCATCAAGATATTTTATGAGAAGCCGTAAATTTATGTGAGAGTTATGCATCAAAATATTTATGACAAGTCATGATTTTATCTAAAGAACTATGCATGAAAATATTTATGAAAGATCATGATTTTGTTATGTAAGGAAACATGTATCACGACATTTTATGAAAGATTATGATTTCTTATGAAATTTATGATATGATGAGGCACGATTTCATTTGAAATATGTGGCTATAATAAGATAACACAAGATATGACAAGAAAGTATGCATGTATGATTATGTTGAAGTATGAAGGTTCAAATACATAAGGGCCTATATTATGATATGAAGACAGTACCATATGTTTATGGGCATATTGCTGGCGATGTACATGCAACTAGTGCACCCAGTGTGTCTTCCTTATATATGGATTCCATAACCTGCGGAATGTAGTGGGGGGAATATGGTGTGGGTTTTTGGAAATTTATTCGAAAGGGATGGCAGAGTTTTGAGAATCAAATCCGGTTTGTGGTGGGCGAGGGTACACGAATCAGGTTTTGGCATGATGTTTGGTGCGGTGATTGTGCTCTTCACAGGGCATTTCCAGCTTTGTATCGTATTGCAACTAGCCGTGAGGCTTCAGTGGCAAAGATGCGGGTTTTTTCCCATGGCTCTTAGCAGTGGAATGTTCGCTTCAACAGGGGCATTCATGACTGGGAATTGCACATTGTATACATGTTATCACATTCATGTTATCTGCGCATGTAACTATGAGTATACATGTTTTCAAAGGAACCCTATGTTAATACTATGTTTACTGTATGATGTGTTGCTTATTGAGTATTCAACTCATTTTTGTATGTTTTTATGTTTTAACCTCCCCAAGTGATGATCTTTATGAGGATGAAGTGCAGGACAGGACTTGGACCATGGAGGTGAGGTAGAGGCCTAGACAGTTTATGACATGCTCAGTTTCATGACTTAGTCAAGCCCTAATTAGCGTCAATCACAAGGTTTTTGATTTTAAGTTATAACTGCTTAAAATTTGTTATATTCCACCTTATCATTAGTTTGAGTTATTAATATTTATGTATATCTTATTATCTGGTGCTATGTTAAATGTAGCATTCCTAGCCTTACGAGAAGGGCAAAAATAGCTGTCCACCTCAGATTATATAAATAACCTCCCCAAGAATATAGATTGAAGAAATAATTATATGCCAGAGACAACAAGTCCAAAAAAGTTTCCTTGCCTCTGGAGCAAGATTGCCCACGTAAACAGTTGTATACTGAGGATTGTTCTCTGGAGCATCATCATTAGACTTCTCCTGACCATCGTCTGCACACGCAACAGAAAGACATACATGTAAATCAAGCATTTGTTTACCGGTTCCAATAAAAGAAGAAAAGGGTGGAAAAGCATGTAAGCAAAGACAATGCCACTTTACTTTCACAAGTAGGTTTTAAGCCAGAAAAAACTACAGTTTCATTTTAAATTTATGGCACCTGATGTTCCACTTGTTAGTTCCACAACACTTTTTAAGTCTGAACTCTGCTTGTCATCACTGGCATTAGCACCTTTTGCAGCCCAGTTGCATCGTATCTGTCGGCTTCCAAGCCACTTTCCTGGAATATATAAGCAAGGTCTTTCACTTATAAAATAACATAACATAAAATCAATGCAAGGTCTTCCACTTATATTTGTAAGAACTAGTGCGATACCAAGAGAAAACAGGGCTTCTCACATGTACAGCATCACAGATAGAACAACATTTTGATATTTCCAGGGCATACTTTTCAATAATTGACAAGGAAATCACATCAGAAATGCAAGCAAAATATTTTCCACCCTTCCCACCTACCTTCCTTTCCACTGCTTTCCTATCCTACGCAATAAATCTCATATTGTTTTATAATAGTAATTGCACTAATTAATCCAAGAGACCTTCTGGAAAAAGGTTTCATAAAAAATAAATAAATAAATAAATCTAAATGAGACACTGACTTATTTTCCTCTGACAAATTTTCACAAAGATTTTCAACTAGTTCGCAAAATTTTACCTTTCATATCTCACATTATTGAAAAGTTAGTTTTTGCGTTTCCCATGTCATTTCTCCAGTTCCTAGTCCAGTTACCATGATTCATACCACAGAGGATAGCATATTGAATAATAACTAAGTATAGGAACCCAGTTACCATGATTCATACCACAGAGGATAGCATATTGAATAATAACTAAGTATAGGAATTAATGTCTTAAGAACTTGTAATCATAATAGCTCTTCAAAAAGTTTTAATTACAGCTTTAAATTTTAGCATTGTATTACATGACACTGTTATCTCCCAAAAAAAATATAAATAGAACGGAAACAAGACTTGGAATAAATATTCATACCATTTAAGTCATTTATTGCACTCTGGGCTTCCTGATCAAAATATGATAAAAATACAATCATGACATGAAAGGGGGGGAAAAAACAACAGATACATGAAACTTTTTAAAAGAACAATAGAATAATTTTACTACCTGCTGATTCCTAAAAGAAACAAATCCAAAACCCCTTGAACGCCCAGTTTTCTGATCCCACATGACCCTTGCATCTCTGTATCCAGAATGTTGGTCAAATTAGTCTCAAGATATATGGTGCCTGTCTACCAAGCACACAAGAAAATTAAACTACCAGGGTCCAAAGGGCCCTGCCTTGGAGAGGTTCCCCGACATAAAAAAATAAAAAATAAAAATTAAACTACCACCAGAAACACATTGGCTCTGACTGAATATGATCGGTGTGGGTGAAAGTGCTAGGAGTACTTAAGCACAAAAAGCGTAGGTAAAAAGCACTAAGCGCAAGTGGGTGCCAAGATGAGTAAAGCACACATTTTTAAAAATGATATAGATATATATTTTTTTTATCTTCATAAAAATGATATATAACAATAGAAAATCCATAAAAACAAAATGAGAGGTTTAAAAAACAAGATAATAATACATTTAGCCTATTAACATCATTTATTAGAGTATGATGCAACATGATAATTTAGTAATCAAATAATTATATTAAAAAATTGATAAGTAAACTAATTATAAAAAATTTAAACACAGTATTTTATATGATCCTCTTACTAAAGAGCTTTGCTACTCATCATCCCCATACACTACACACCACACTTATTTTTATTTTTATTTATTTTATTGTATTTTATTCTTCTTAAACTAATTGAATTCTTCTACTCATTATCCAAACATCACATATTTGGTGAGAGAAAAAAATTAAAAATTAAAAAATTATGTGTGGTGCATAGTGTGAGGATGATGAGTAGAATTTCTCTTACTAAATATACACATTTATCATGCTTAATAGCCATAATCAAATTTAAGTACATGGTTGAACCAAAATATACCAAAAAGTCCATGACCTAAAAAGCACAAGAATTGTAGGTATTGACTTCCATGCTAACATATGCAAATCAAATATCAATTCATCTAGAAAGCTAACTTGGACAACTATATCGGGCTTAGAAGCATACATATCACTTTTTTTTTTTTTTTTTTTTTTTGGGATAGGTAAAAGCTTACATATCACATGTGACAACATGTGGAGCCATCATACGTAAATGATCTTCAATATCAACTAAATACTGAAAAATATTTGTTCTTTGGGTCTTGAATTGATATTTTTTTTTTCCACAAAAAATAAAATTACAAAAGAGCGATTTTCTGAACTTTAAGCTCACAAAAAAGAGTGCCAAATAGATTGCACTGCGCTTTTTAGTACACAAAGCGCCTCAACCTAGGCGCTTTGTGCTGATTTGATATGAGAAGAACATTGTAAAATAAATAAATACAAGGAAAATGGAGCTTACGAACAACTGGGGTATACAGAAAAACAAGCATATAATGTGGCATCAGTAACTTCGGGGCTAAGATCACCTACAAAAATATTGAAATGACCTGGATGACAAAAATACATCATAAGCTATCGAAAATTAATATACACGACACACTCACCACAAAATTATAAAATAAAATAAAAAGTAAAGATGCTAATGAGTATATAAACCTGATGTATCCTCTCTTTGACTACTTGCATATGCCCAATTAACTTTGATAGGCTGCCCTAACCTGTACAAACAATCTTAATGTGATATACAACAAGAGAAAAACAGGAACCAAATCTAGTTAAGGTTGACACTTACAGATGCCTCCCATTAAGAGTCACAATAGAAAGCGCAGCTGATCTACGGTCAAAGTAGTCCACAAAACCATATGATGACTGCATAAAAAGATAAGTTAAGCTGAGAAAGCAGCAAAGAAACCTATAAGATGCAAATTGAAAAGAGGTGAGGTTGTTAAAACAATAGCACAAAACTCAAGCAGCATAATTATTTTCCATGTTCTCACAGGATTGGTCATATTCAGAAGATGGTATTTTTCTGTTGTTAGCCATCAAAACCAAATAAAGACGTTAAAGAGAATACTAAAAATAGGTGTAATGCTATCCCCACCTTCTCTTTCCTGATGAGCTTGCATCCTTCAAGTGGACCAGCGGTAGCAAAAACTTCTTGAAGGAGGAGGTCGGTAACCTGCGGGTGAATGTTTCCTACATACCTGCACTCGCTCATAGACAAAAGTATAAGCCTATTAAACAAATACATGAAAAAATAGTGTACCTACTTGGAAAATGAATTACACATGTTAGATACTCATCAAATTACAGAAAAATAACTACTCCAAAGGATAAAGTGCTATGAGAGTCTATGTGCCAGAAATACATTACTGACGAATTACTTATTGCATTTAAGAGACCCAAAGAGAAGCTAACTTGGCAAAAAAGCCACAAGTTGCACCCACTTCCAAAAGGCATCCTATGAATTTTTTTTATTTTTATTTTTATTTTTATTTTTATTTTTATAGAGGGGCAAAAAATGAAAAAAAAAAAAAAAGAAAAGAAAACATCTATACAACACTCACACACTGCGGCATGTACTTGAATCAAACCCAGGAGGCAGATTTCCACTCAAGATAGGCTCTATCTGCAAAATAAAAATGTAAAAAAGCAGGAAACCAAAAAAGAAGAAGAAGAAACCCTAAAGAAAAATATATCCACTCCTCTCAAGAATTTTCTTGGGTATATGAAAAATATATCAAGAACTAAAGAATGAAACACGCAAACAACTAATGAAAAAACATGTAACACTCTAACTTGAAATGCGCATCAAAACCAAAAAAATATTTAAAAAAAAAAACAATAAATACCCCTTGCATCCTCAAACTGACATCCCTTTAGCAGTGTGGTACCCAATCTACCATTTGGACATATTGTACCCTCAAATCACCACTACTTTTTTTAATCTTTCCCTCTTTGTTAGGTAAACACCACTCATGCAACCTTCCTACTTGCTTAAGTAAACAAATAAAATCACTAACATGAAAGGGAAAAAAGGTTAGCACTAAACGAAGAATACAGGTGAACTGTTAGGCCCCGCTTGGTTATACAGATGAGATGAGATGAGATAAAATTTTTTAAATAGTAATAAATAAAATATTGTTATAATATAATTTTTGAATATTAATTTTGTATTGGGATTTGAAAAAGTTAGATTGTTTATTATATTTTGTATTGGGATTTGAAAAATGTGTAATGATGAATTGAGATGAGATAAGATGAGATTTTTGGTTTTGCCTAACCAAACAAGGCCTTAATGTTCTTAGGTCTTCTTTGAATCTTTGGGCTCATGATACGCACCAGCATAGAACTACATAGTTATGTGCCTGACTTGAAACGGGGTCATTTGGTGAAGCAGTTCTTCTCAACCAATAAACAACACAGCATTTCATTAAGAAGCAAGGGTACAAAAGGGAATCAGGTGTGTTGGTATCACGGGACGCTGCCGTTTAGGAGGAATTCTAGAAGTAGCAATCTGTCGTAGTAATTTCCATTTTTTTTTCTTTATTTTTTCAATTCTGTTATGGGAACTTTTCGGTTATTTAAGTGTGGGAGCGGGAAGAGAGAGATTATCGTCTATCTTGTATAACCCTGAAAACCCTTTTGGAGGTTGGATTGCCTCGAATCAATCCCAAGCTTATGAAAGTCAATGAATCTTTTTCGATTCTTTTCCAGCTCTTGTTAAATATCCTTTGAATTTTTACCATTTTCCGAGAGGCTGCTTACATACATCTAGCGATAAATAAACAAAAAACGGAGGACAGCAACATAGAACAAGAGTCTTAAAAGTATGCAGTCCATTTATTAAACTGAAATTAATATATGAAATTCTCAGCCTGTGCACGCCCGGATTAGTCGGAACTTTGTTCATACTCGGTCCCAATAAAAAAATATATGAAATTTTCCTGATTAAGGAAAAAGAAAAAAAGTTTCTTTGGCTTTCCACGTCTGAGGAGAAACATGTCATGTACCATTAAATCCCTCCAGATAGGGAGAAAAAATTTGTAAAAAAAAAAAATAATAATAATAATAATAATAAACTAAACAGTAATTAATTTTTCCTGCAAAAAGAAAAAAGCAAACGAACTTTGATGAACGAATGATGCCACCTAAACTCAAATAATACTATATCCCAATCTCCTATGTGTCAATTAAAATGAAATTTATCAAAACTAAGAAACCCCAATTAGGAGAAAAGGATATAAACGGAACCTGAGGGGCTGTGGCCGCCAAGAGTGCAGGGTGGTGGTACAGTGACTGCTGCATCATCGCCTGCTGTTTGAGCCTCTGCGGTTGCATCTTTCACAGGTGGTTGGGATTATTGAAGGTTAATTCTAGGGTTTGGGTTTCGATCGAACAAGAAACAACAAAAAAGGGAAACAACTTAAAAAGAAAAAACGGAAGAAGGTGAGAAAGAAAAACGAAAAAAAAAAAAGGAAGAGGAAAAAGAAAAACCCCCGAAAGAGAGGGCGAGAATGAGACAACGACGAAGATAATAGGGGGAAGAGACCGGAGAGTCCCCGATAGAGCTTTGAGTAAAAAAGGGGAGCCACGGACACGGGTTGGGTTTCACTGTTTTTCAGCAATAAATATTAAATAATAAATTTTGATCATATTTTAAATCATTTTTATTAGTATTAATTAAATAAGAAATTTTTAAAATATGGTTTAAAAAATAGCATTAATATTTCATGATAAAAAATAAAATTAAAAAAAAAACATAAATAAGTAAATTGTGTTTTTTTAGGTCATAATTGAGCTCTTAGGTCAATTATAATTGAGCTCTTAAGACCATTAATGCGCTCTTTAAGCCAACTTCTAGGCCTTTTAAACCCAAAATTGTGTTCTATTAAACCTAGTTTGTAATAAATATGTTTTAAAAAGTTTTAATTCTTGACCTTTTAAGCCCAATTAGAATAAATGTAAGCCCAGTAGCTGAATAAGTTTTGGGTTCACAAGTTTTAAGTCTAAATCAAGACTTGTCAGCTCATATTTACAAGTCAAGTATAAGCCCAAGACAGCTCATATTCACCCTCTTTCGGATCGAGTTCGGACCAATTAGTCCTTTAAACTAAATTGAACCATTAGCTATAGGTCCAATTCAGTCTAAGCTAGTACAAAATGGGTCAAATATGTAAAAAGTCCAAAATCATTTTTAATGTATATTTTCGATCCATTTATATAAAAAAGACTACAATGTTTATACTTTTAAACATAAACTATTTATTTTTATTTGCACATTTTGTATTTGAAAATAGCCTAAAAAT
The DNA here is from genome assembly GCF_018687715.1 of Carya illinoinensis. NCBI lineage: Eukaryota > Viridiplantae > Streptophyta > Magnoliopsida > Fagales > Juglandaceae > Carya > Carya illinoinensis. Next base: position 41,505,675 of record NC_056754.1, read on the forward strand.
TTGAAAAATTTATCAAAAATATTCATATTCATCCATGAGAATTAACAATCATCGTAATAAAATTAAAAACAAAAAATAGAGAAATGAAATTAAAAAATACAATATCTACCAAACTCCAAATACATATGGTCATGGTGATAAGTTAGATAAAAATTTACATAATTGACTTATACAATTATTATATAAAATAATATATATATATTTAAAAACTATATATATACTTCGATTAATTTGGTCTAACCCAATTCAAAAATACCACACCTGGGCTGTGACTAGACTGAAAATCGAAAAAGCAATTATATGGACCGAACCATTCGGTTTGGTCGGGTTTTACTTACAACTTCTTAGCCATTCATTCTCGACAAAGATTTTAGATTTCTCAAATCTTGTCAACAAAGATTTTAACTATGATGCTCTCTTTTTCACATGGCAAAATACCATCAATAATAAACCTTCAAAAAATAAAGTAAAAAAAAGAAAAAAGTCTCATAAAATTAAATAGAACGTGAGTTAAATTATTATTGACATCATCATGATATATAATCCCTTACACCCTTCTAACTTTCCCATGTGCCCAACAGACTTCTCTATAATGTTAGACACAAGGATTCAACAAAACCTGTCACCTCAGCAACAAATTAAATACAAATCTTATAGACCATAGCGATAATATAGCATGTGAGATAAGGATTATCTAACATTGATATATAAAAGTAGATGGCAACAGTCCATGATAAGATTGATGGATTCAAAACTATAGTTATCTCTTGTAACTTATATCTCGTGACTTTCACAAGCATCAATACATTTCTCATGAAAATCCTTCATATGTTCAACCTATAACATGTGATCATTATATTTTCAACCTACCATGGAACAACCCAGTAGGGGCAAAAATACAGTAAGTAGACATAATTTCAAGCGTTCTTCAATCATCGATCAATCTATATTATCAACTCTTCTTATTTATGCTAAAAGCTAGGTTTTGAGTCAGTGAACAGTTTCTCCGCATCAAGGCAAGCTCTGGAGGCATAAGAAATAATATTTTGGAGATTTAAGCAAGTGTGGTGGCTCTCTTCAAGGAGCTAACGGGCTCTCCATAAACGCTATTCGCAGGTCTCCGGCCTCCAAGAATGAGCCAATATGTTTCGCATTAATTGCCAAGTAGGCCCCTAGCTCCAAGAAGTAGCATACGGGCTCCACAGCGCTGCGAATTTCGATCTCTAGGAATGAGTCAACAGACTCTGCAACTGTCAAGCCAGGCCTCAATAAGGGAATGTTAGGAAACATGATTTTTTTATTTAAAAAAGGGGTTTTGTGATCACTTACGGTTGTCTCCCCTATATAGCACTTCGCCACATTAAAAAATTATAAATAAAAAAAAATGATGAGAGGATCACCACCTTGCATTGCTAAGAGGGGAGGGACAACCATTTGTTCTAATATTTATTTCTCATTTTGTAATTTTTTTCTTTTTTTATGTAGCTAAATGCCAACTTAAACAACCATCAATCCACAGTATTATTAATTCATATTACTTATTTGACAAAAAGATATAGCGCGATGTCGAATTGGTATGTCTTACTTTTTATTTACAGTTTGTATATAATTATGTAGAAAAATAATATTATTTTAAATTTTATTTTGACTTTATTGATGATTTGATGTGTTTAAATATAATATAAAAATATTATTATATTTAAAATTGTTTATAGATTATAAATGAATTGGTGGTATATCATTATTCATGTCCAAAACCATGTCAAAAAGTAAAAGAGTATGGGTACCTATTGTTTTTAATTTCTCTTTAAATAATATATATTTTGGGTGGTACATGTTAGAAATGATAAAAGAAAAATACTAAAGTAATTCAACATCAGTCACACACAAACACAATATTTACATGGGTTGACAATGTGCATATGTCTATAGAGCTGCAAAAGATTCTTTTAAGTTGAAAGTAGAATACACATTGTGGTAGTATAGCGGCCTTATGAAATAATACTATATATATATAGTGAAATCCAAATTAGCAAATAAATCCTAATTAGTGGGTCAAGTCAGATCGATTCAGGGATTTTATCTTCTTATTCAAAGTTGTTTTGGTAAGCTGGAACATCTTCCTTCCCCCACTTCCGGTGTAGAAACAAATCGATTCCATAAACGGCGCCAACTATTAAGGTGCGTTTTGTAATCACCAAAACCGGAAAGGAAGAGAGTCAATCCTAGCCCACGATAGTGACTTAAGGTGTGTTTGTAATCACCAAGTCGATTGAAGCTCATGAGGGCAGTTAGGGGCGACGGTACGTTATCCATATGTATGTCCATTGCAATAAATAGAAAATAAATACAACAAATATAAATAGAGATGGAGACATACAAATTTACGTGGTTTAGTAAATGGCCTACGTCCACGAGTCATTTGAAGGGAAACTACAATATAAATGGGAGTATTTTACAGTCTCTCGTAACTTACTATACAAATAGGTTCAGTGACCCCTACTGCATGAAGAAAATAATAAAACTAAAGTTCCCGTCTAGATGTTGAAGAAGTTCTCACATCCAGTTGCTCAAAAGTCACCCTCTCTCAGCCGACATGATCCATTTTAATGGCCTCTATCTGTGGTAGAAGAAGAACTCGGCTTATGTCACTTCATTGTCCTCTTTTGCATCGCTGGCCCACTTTCTCTCTCTTCTCTCCCTTTTTGTAGTCACTTCTCCCTTTCTCTTTGACTTCCCCCTAACTACCCCCTCTCTATTGTCCCATGCTTGTCCCCTGACCTCCTCTCTCACTTCCTTTCTGATGAATCCCCTCATTTGGGCTAGGCCTAAGATGCCATATAAGCTAGGGATATTTTATCCCTTCTTTTTACCGCACGATTCTTAAGTTCATCTTGCTCAACAAGAAAGCATTAAGAATCTTCAAATCAAGCTACATGTTGAAAAATAAACTTCAAAAATTGGTCATTGGCCTTCCACCTACCGAAATGATGATGATCCCTAAGCACGAGGTTTGGTTTGTAGAGCTAAGCACGATTCTTAAGTTCATCTTGCTCAACAAGAAAGCATTAAGAATCTTCAAATCAAGCTACATGTTGAAAAATAAACTTCAAAAATTGGTCATTGGCCTTCCACCTACCGAAATGATGATGATCCCTAAGCACGAGGTTTGGTTTGTAGAGCTAAGCAAGAGATGACTCAACTGTGCTAAGTGTGGGCGTGGAGCTCAACTTGTAGAACTAGGTGGAAGATCACTCGACCATGTTAGGTGTGAGCGCAAAACTCGGCTTGTAGAACTAGGTAGGAGATAACTTGACTACGCAAGATTCGAGTGTGGAGCTCAGCTCGTAGAGCTAGGTGGGAGATGACTTGACCTTGCTAGGTGATGAGTGTTTGCTTGATAATAAAACGATTGGATGGTCGTGCATGTCTATTTGACGTTAACGATGAGTGTGCATTCTTGTTAGTGTTTGTTGGAATGAGTTGTTGTTTGATGTTTTCCATTTTGGCGTTAATGTTAGAGTTTGTTAGCGATCAGGGAGCCTGTCGACCCCCTAGGTTCATCTTAGGCAATTGTCAAGCCCATCGACTCATTCCTAAAGAAAACCTGCATGAGGCAGTTGTGGAACTTGGAGGCTCATTACTGGAGGTAACTTGCTACCGGCAGTTGTGGCTCTAGTGTAACACTCGGCAGTTGTACTGGCATTGCTATCTAGATGCGAGGGCTGAGCTCAGCCTTGCACCAAGCTAAAGGTTTTCTCGACTACGCTGGGTGACAAGGAGGCCCTATGTAACAGCCCGCTAGAAATTCAATTGTGAAATTTCTATTAACTTTAAGAATCTCGTGAAAACCCCATAAGTTTTCATGAATCCATTAATCGTATAGGTTTTTGTCTAACTACATAGTTAGTGTTATTATTTACTATGGTATCATAAATGTGTTTTTGATTATTGGAGATAGTTAGAAGTGTCAAAATGTATTATGGTTTGTGCCATTAGACTCGGAGGGCTATTTAAAGTCTTATGGTGCAATAACATTTTTTCATATTTTCGGACAAAACGTCTGTTCAAAACTGTAGATATTATTGGATAAAAAGAAATATCTTGAGGTAATTTTCATGAATATTATTGGGTAAAAATATTTTGAGTTGATTTTTATAGATATTATTAGATAAAAATATCTTAAGTTGATTTTTTGTAGATACTATTGGATAGAATATTATGAGATAATCTTTTATAGATATTTTGGGTAGGAGAAAACTACACTCAACTCTCAACTCCAGCCTCATCTCTTCCATATCTCATCCATAATTATCTCCAGCCACCTCTCCCCACGAAATTATCTTCATTTACATTTTCCATTGAAAGAATATCAAACACTCTCTCTCGGACAGCTTTTAGGAGGTATTTTGCAAGCCAATTTCGAAGCTGTTGTAAGTATTTTATCATAAAGTCTCCTTCATATAAGTTGTTCCTTTTTTAGTCTAGTTTACATGGATATCTTATTTTCCCCATTTGAAGATCATTTGGTCAGTCAAATATTGTATAAACTATAGAAAGGTCATTCTGGGAGGTAAACTGGAGAATATGTTATAGTTTGGAGTTTTTGACCAAGCTAATGGATAGATATTGGTCCGAAATTTTTATGGAGTATTGTTAACATGTATATATGACTATTGGTTGAGGATTTTTGCATGATTAAAGGTTTTGATGAAAGATTTTCTTAGATTTAGAAACTTAGAAACTGGAAGAGGAAAAACAGTTTCTGTTTTGAGAAAGTTTAACTCTTTGGTGGTCTAAACCTATTCTAATGACTTTGATAATTTTATTGGAGGATCCTAAACATCTTATATACATGTTATATTATTATTTTGAAGATATTTGATGTTAATTTCAAAGATATGAAATTTTATGCAAAGAGATATTCAGATAAGCCAAAGTGTGGATATTCTTGGCTAAATTTATGTTTTGATTAATTTCTAACCATGTGATCTTGAATTAAAAGCTTGTATATGTTTTAGGACATCTTTTTAAACCATGTAATGGTTTGGTTTGAAGATCATATATTTATAAGTCATAGATCAAGAGATTTATCAAAACTAGTTGAGGAAAAAGTTTTTGTTTTTGGACTAAGTGTAAAACCAAAAAACTCCAAATGTTATTTTGTGATTTTGGTGACTTTAGTTTGATGATTTAAAGCATGGTTGATGTTAGGATGATATTATGAATATGTTAGAAGTAAGATTTAATTTTTGAAATTCTTGGAGATGTTTTGATTTAAGGTCAAAACTTGTGATTCAAGTGCTTGGATCTTTTTACAAAAAAGTTTGGTTTTGATTATTAGCTTTTTCTAAATGGATGTTTTAAGTATGGTTTTGAACTTAGGATTGGAAGATGTTTGTTGCAAAATTTTGGTTTAAGCATGAGTTTTGAAGTTGGAAGGAATTGCAACAAAAATAAAGGGAAATGGCCTATGGATGTTTCAACCATAGTGTGTTCTTCATAGTTGTGTTTTGTTTTAAATTTTTCTGAGTTGATATTTAAGTTTAGGACAAAATTTACATGAGGAATGTAAATTTTAGAAACTTTTAGAGTTAATATGCAAAATCCTTAAGTTATGGGTAAAACGGTCATTTTTCCACATGTAGAGAGTAAAATGAAAATTTTACTCTTTAAGTTAGTATTTTCCATATTTCAAATATTTAGTGATTTAGTTCTAACTTTTAGAATCACTAATTACAGTTCCTCGTGGTCGTACTTGAAGTTTTATAAGAAACGCGGAGATCGAGGTAAGTTAGCTTTTAACTTACTAGCAGTCTACTGTGTATGTGCGCTAAGTAAAGGAACTACAATGTATGTATGTATGTTATCATATATGTCATGCCATGCCAAGTTATCACGTAATTGTCTATTATACAGAATTTATTCTGTCATCAATTTTTATTTGTTACATAATATATTCTGTCATGTATTACTGTACATTACAAGTATGTCATGTTAAATATGTTGTCTATTATATATTATGCCATGTTACGAAATGTTTCTATCTCAAGTTGGTCATGTATTTTAAGTTATGTTCAAATCACGTTATGTTACGTCAGGGCTCCAGTCATTTCGTTTTCCAGTCACGTTTCATCTTGAATACATTCAGTTTGTGTAGAATACATGGGGCCACAACAACTATGGACTATGTATTTACACGTAGAATACATGGGGCCACAACAACTGTAGAGTATGTATTTTTCATGTTAAGTCAAATTTGTGTAGAATACATGGAGCCACAACAACTGTGGAGTATGTATTTACACGTAGAATACATAGGGCCACAACAACTGTGGAGTATGTATTTTTCATGTTTAGTCAAGTTTGTGTAGAATACATAGGGCCACAACAACTGTGGAGTATGTATTTACACGTAAAATACATGGGGCCACAACAACTATGGAGTATGTATTTTTCATGTTAAGTCAAGTTTGTGTAGAATACATGGGGCCACAACAACTGTGGAGTATGTATTTACACGTAGAATACATGGGGCCACAACAACTGTAGAGTATGTATTTTTCATGTTAAGTCAAGTTTCAGATCAAGTTCATGTCAAGTCAAGTTCAGTTCATGTTTCAATTTAAGTTATGTCAATTATGCTATGTTGTACGCCAAGTTATGCTTTAATTACTTATGAATTTGATTATGCATTTATGCTTTTACTGTCATGCATGCATCATTAGCTTGTGTAGAAGTTTTTTGTTAACTTACTGAGATTTGTAATCAAATCTCACTTTGGTAGTCCCAACTACCATTCCCCCCGAATGGTAGATCTTGTTACAGGACCTGAAGGATGATCAGGAGCTGATCAACTAAACACAGTTGACTAAGCGATGGTGCGACGTCAATGTTAATATAGTAGTTAACATAAATTACTACTTGTACAATGGAGTTGCATCTTTAGTATTTTTTGGATCATAACCATTTTGGACTAGTGTTGTGATCTACTCAATGGGTCTTTATGTATGAAGTATGTTTTAAGCATTTGGGATATTTTCAATTTGGTGCATATTATTGCTAAAGAAAAAAATTATCCGCTGCGAATATTACATAATGTTAGATGCATGTTAGGAACATTGCATCTTATATGTCATGAACGGGGGCAGGTAACCTTGTGTTGCATGTCTCGACGCTTCAAATGTCCGTTCGATTCCAAACGGAATTTGGGGGCGTCACACCCTAGGACACTTGGCACAAGTATTCTCTCCTATGATCGTCAGGGTGCAAGCGCAGAGCATTGGCTTATGGCAAGAAGGAAGTGGGACACTTGGAAAAGGTATTCCCTTCATTGATTTCCTGGTAAGAGCATGGAGCATCGGCTTATGGCAATGGGGGAGTGGGACACTTGGGAGAGGTGTTCCCTCCGTTGATTTCCAGGTGCACGAAGCATCAAGTTTGACGGAAGATGGACTCGACCAAGTTGAGGCGGGGAGGGACTGAGACACTTGAAAGGGGTGTTTCCTCCGTTGATTGCTAGGTGCAAGCACAGAGCATTGAATTATGGTAAGGAGGAAGTGGGAAACATGGGAGAGATGTTCTCCCATTGATTTCTAAGCATAAGCACAGAGTATCACCTTTGATAGGAGATGGACTAAGATACTTGGGAAAAGTATTCCTTCCATTGATTGCCAGGTGCAAGCACAAAGCATCGACTTATGACAGGGAGGGAATGTAACACTTGGGAGAGGTATTCCCTCCGTTGATTGCTAGGTGCGAGCACAGAGCATCGACTTTGGTAGGAGATGGGGACTAGACCACATTGAAGTAAGGAGGGATAGGGACACTTAGGAAAGGTGTTCCCTCCTTTAATCTCTGGGTGCAAGTGCAAAGCATCCACTTAAGACAGGTAGGGAGTGAGATACTTTGGAGAAGTGTTCCCTCCATTGATTTCTGGATGCAACAAAAGACAGAGCTCGACCATGCTGTTGCAATGAGAGATGGAGCTCGATCATTCTACTCCTTTGGGAGATAGAGCTCAATCGTGATGCTATAGTGGAAAACAAAGCTTGAAACGCTGCTACATCGAGAGTCAAAGTTGAACCTATAAGGTGTGTGGGAGACGGATCTCCACCACGTTGCTATGACTAGAGACAGAGCTCAACTGCACTAGTGTGTCGTGAGACAGAGCTCAACCAACCAGGTGAGGTAGGAGACGAAGCTCAGCCACACTACTACAAAGGGAGATAGAGCTCGACTGCATAAGGGATTTTTCACAAAAAGCCAAATGGGTCAACGAAGATATTCCAAATTATAATTTTGGAATGTGCAAACCTAAGCCACTTCGCTTGAGTGTGATGAGATGTTAAGGAACCACAGATGGTGGCACCGTGGTGTGCACAAACCATGGTAGCTAACACACGGCATGCACAGACCTATGGTGTTCCCTCCATTGATTGCTAGGTGGGAGCACAAAGTATTGACTTTTGGCAAGGAGGGAGTGGACACTTTAGAGAGGTGTTCCCTCCATTGATTGCCCAGTGCATGCGCAAACCATGGATTTATGACAGGGAGGGAGTCTAACAGTTGGGAAAGGTGTTCCCCTCCGTTTATTATTGGGTGTGAGCGTATAGCATCGACTTTAACGAGATATGGACTCAACCACTTTGATGCAAGGAGGGACTAGGACACTTGGGGGTGGTGTTCCCTCCATTGATCACCATGTGCGAGCGTGAAGAATCGACTTGTGGCAGAGAGGGAGTGGGACACTTGGGAAATATGTTCCCTCCATTGATTGCTAGGTGTAAGTGTGGAGCATAAACTTTGGTGAGAGATCAACTTGACCGTGTTGAGACAAGAAAGGACTTGGACACTTGGGGGAGATGTTCCCTCAGTTGATCGTCGGGTTCAGAGAGCATAGCATCAACTTATGGCAGGGAGGGCGTGGGACACTTGAGAGAGGTGTTCCCTCCATTGATTGTGTAAGCACCCAACCCAATAATTCTAAAGTTGGAATATTGATAATTTTTATTGGGTCTAAATTATATTTGATGGGCTATGTTGGATAAGCCAACGAGCGATAAAGTATTGAGATTGATTAGGAGTTTTAATTAGACTTAATAATTAGGTTAAATCATATCTATTAGTTATTGAACGAGTTAGAGTCTTTTTATAATTTAAAGATCGACTATTAGAAATTTATTTCAATTTAAAGTATTACTGATTGAAGTACCCTTAGCAGTCTTAGTCACTACCAATTATACATTGAATGATCTACTAGAACATGTTTTTAAATTCAAACTCTTTTTTTTAATGATCGCAACTAAGTCCAACTCGAACTCGAACTCGTCGGCACCCTCTCCCAAATGTCTCTATAAATATCTTCATTCCATGTGTTATTTAGAAAAAAAAAAAATCATAAACCTCTGTAAGTTTAGCGGCCGAACCCAAAATACCTAGTCCAACACCATAAGTGTCCCACGTTCACCACATCAATAACCGACTGCTTCATTCCTCTAATAACATCTCTCACGTTTTCTCTCTCATTTTATTTCACGTGATTAATCTCATACTGAAAATATTGGATTAACGCTACGAGATAAGTAGATTGATCATAAATTTCAATTAGCTTAAGTAAGTTAGTTATATATATTATTATAAAAGCCAATTCTTTGGAAGTTTATGTTTACGTATCACCCATGTCATGATATTTGCAAACACGTTATTTATCTTGTTTCATTTTACATATTATAGTTATGTATGTATGATACATCTTACGTTGCATAAGACACATAAGCTTTCATAAAATTAAGTGTAAGATAAATTTAGAATAGTTAATCAAGTGGTCATTTAAATGCATAGTACCAATGTGATTTATGGGTAGACGTGTAAGCCACGGACGTAAGTATAGTCCGTTATAGTATACTAGAATACTATTAGTGGCTCCCCTTGCACCGCAAGTAGGGGTGGCAATATGTCACACGATCCGTTAACCCAACACGAACACGACACGATAATAACGGGTTAGGGTTTTGCCTTAATGGGTTTGGGTCAAAACGGGTTGACTCGTTAAGACACGATTGCTTAACGGGTTGATAACGGGTTAACCTGTTTTGACCCGTTATGACACGTTAAGAAAGTTAAAGTTACAATTATACTCTTATATCTAAAAATAAAATTGTTAGAATTTCAATTTCGATATTTTTATTATTTAGATTGTAGTTTTGGACTTATAATTAGTTTTATAATTTTTATAGATATTGTAATTTTAACATTTATATAAAATTATGCTAAATTTAATCAGGTTAAAAATGTTAATTTCAGGCCTATTCAACTCATTTATATAAATAGTTTAAAATGAATTGTATTGTGTCGTATTAACCTATTTCGTAATATTTTCTTAATTTATTTGTTTACTTATAAAAAAAACATATTTCGTAATATTTATTAATGGGTCAAAACGAGTTGACACGACACGACCCGTTATGTTAATGGGTCGTGTTAGGATTTGAGATTTTGACACGATAAGTTTAACGGGTCGAGTTAGGGTTGACCTATATGACCCGTTAACACGATTTGACACGACACGAACACGACCCGTTAACACGATTTGACACCCCTAACTGCAAGATGTGGGGCTGGTATACAAATTTGCACACATGGTTAAGTGTGTGGACTAGTACGATAAATCTTATAAGTATGTTTACGTTATGATGAATTTCTTACTGAGTCATTGACTCATTTTAGTTTGTTTTAATATTTTTAAATCACTTCAAGTCAGAATATTTATAAAGGTAGAACTGCAAGACTAGACTTAGTCTAGGAATGTGTGACAGTGGCTTAAATCATATACAGAGATTTTAACTTATGATTTTTATGATATGGATTTTGAAAAATTTTAATAAATGCTTCTGTGCACTCTCATTATGATTTCAGTATTTTAATACAAAACGATGCTATTTATTATAAGTACTCTTTGTGCTTGGTGCTTCCTTTATAAAAAATATATATATATTTTTAAGTTAAGTTCAGTAATAGCACTCTGGTTTCGCCAAGAATTTTTAAAAGTAATTTTATTCTTAAACCTGGGGAGCGGGGTGTTACAGATTGTTAATGCAAAGGCAGCGTATCGACTTTGGCTAGAGATGGATTTGATTGCGTTGAGGCAAGGTGTTACGGGATATTTGGGAGAAGTGTTCCCCTCATTGATTGCTGAGTGTGAGTGTGGACTATAGACTTATGGCAATGAGGGAATGGGACACTTGGGAGAGATGTTCAACCTGTTGATAATCCAAACTAAAATTTTAAGATATGCAAACATGAGCTACTTCACTTGGAGTGTGGTGAGATGCTAAGGAACTTTGTATGGTGGCACCGTGATGTGCACAGACTGTGGCGGGTAACACACTGTGGGCAAGTACTCGTTGTGGGTAAATAACATGCTATGGCTAAGGTGTTTCATGTCGTGGCGAGGAAGCACACTGGCAGCAAGCCCATGATTATAAGGAAGCCTATGAAGGGTGAGCAGTTCTTAGCTTGCCATGAGAGTGGCGAGATGCAATCCGATGTGACCTACTAAGCATGTTGCTTGGGCCATGCAATGTATAGCGGAGCACGAACTTGCTCCTCGTGAGCACTAGGTGTATGGAAGTTCAACTTGTCACACACTACCGTCATGTAAGTGTGAGAGTCGTTGTCTTGGAGTATTGTTGGGGATGGGATCACCGCACGAGGATGCCCCGCTTGGGGTGGCGATGGAATCCACTGCTTGCCCTCTGTGATGATGATGCCAATTGGGTAGGCAAGGGGATGTGGTCGATGAATTGTGGCCAAGAAGGATGGCAAAGAGTTTCCTTTTAGGGGTTGAGGACCTTCTATGGCCAAGCAACTATCATTTCCCGTCATAGGACTGGGCAAGGACCTACTGGGCCGAGGAGGCACCATATCGCGACAAAGGAGCTTCATGTGGCAAGCAGGTTTAGTGGGTCGTGGCGAGGTGGTTACACCACCCCACCAACCCATGAATGCCACAAGCAAAGGCTCCAATGGGTGCACAACGAAGTGGACCCACTACACTTCTCGTGCACAATGTGCATGTCACCCTTGTCGGGGCCACCTCTACTACGATAAAGGTCATCATGTCAGAACCCCAAGAAAAGTAGACTCCATGCATCGACGCTGCCCTTAACAGGCCATGACATGCCCTTGACACTCAGCAGCGAGGCTAGTGGCATGCCTCAACAGGCATGCCATCCAACGTACAGTTCCAGCACGTGCCTTGCAGGCAAAGCTAATGGCACATCCACCAGGCATGCCATCCAGCGCACTGCTCCAACTCGTGCTATGCAGCACCAACGCCCAGGCCACCCACCTGGGCCATGTGGAGTCAATGCCTAGGCCACCTGCCTGGGCCATGCAACATCAGCGCACGGCACCATGCCGTGCCAAGCAGTAGGCCAATGCATGGCACCATGCCATGCATGTCCGTAGGCCATGCACTACACCATACTATACCCACCAGAAACCATGAGCCAAACCAATCTAGTTGTGGGCCATGATTCACATTAGGCCATCCATGGGCCATTGCATGCCACGACCACTATGGTCTATGAAAGTTTATTTTACTGTTTTCATTTATTTTTAAATATTTTTTTCTTTAGTTATTTTCTAATGGATTTTTTGGGAATTTTCACTTTGTAATTTTTATAAATAGGACCCCTAGTAATTTCTTTTACATCTTTTGAGAATTTTCCTAGAGGATAGCTACTTTGTTCTTGTTCTTAGTTGCAATGCTTATGCACTTGGACTACTTGGGTGCAACCTGTGAACCTCAATGAGAGGATCACTACCTTGCAATATATGAATTAGGTGTGATTCATTTTAGTTAATATATGAGATGTTTCCTTTCAACATTGTGCAATTTGTGAATTGATGTTGAGTTGAGTTTTATGTTCTTGCTTGTTCATGCGTGTTCATCAATTTTCTTTGGTGTTCATATATTTTCTTGCAAAATCTCATCTCCCAAATACCATACACGCCCACCATGTTGCCAAACCCTACCTTCCATATTTGGATCACCATAAGTCAAGCCATATTCCAATTCCCCAATAACCCTAGCCGAATTCACCCACTTTCCATATAAAGATTCCTAAACTTTAGGAATCCTAATTGCCTTCCATTACTTACCATATTCCCTTTTGCCAACCGGTCATACCCTCTATAGACAATTCCTTAATTCCAAGAACATTCTAGAATTACTCATCCATCAATCAAATCACCCTCATCTTGCCATAGCCAAAACCCATCATCTCCTTAATTGTTTCCTACAATTTAGGAAACGCCCTTCCATCCAAACCTTAGCCTCAATCTTTCATCCAAACCCTAGTTGTACCACAAGTAGCGCCAACTCCAAGAACTCTCATTCTAGTCGTGCCTCTTACTCAATTCCTTGAGTTCATCATTTAGATTACCCTTTTACATCACCATCATATACGATTCCATCACTAAACACCCAAACCTCTATTAACCTAGGGACTCATCATTGATACGATTTGATCAAGACCAAGCAAGAGGGCTAGCATCTTTGGTCATCACAAGGAGAACCAAGGCGAGAGGGCTTAATGTTTATGGACTAGACTGAGGTCCCTGACACATCGGCGGTTGACACGGTGACTGTCGACATCCTTGTTAGGGTCACGGTCGGTCGCCATGAGCCTCTTGGGTGCAAATTACATGCACGACTTCCATGGCTACCTCGACATGCACAGTCGTAGTGGTTGGGGACCACTGCGGCGGAGACAAATGATGTCAATGGTCCACGGTTGGTGGGCGAGGGGGCTCCAACGGCGTGCATGTTGCATGCACGTGGTTGTTGAGTAGGCGCTGCCTCTATGGTTTAGGACCACTTCAACTGCAACAGAAGTTACCCTCAGTCCACGTGATGGCTGCCAATGTCTGTGCTTGGCCCACAAAGGTTGGACGATGTCTCCCTGGGTGCACGTCATCGTACAACCATACTGCACCGTGCATGGCACTATGCACAGTCGGGATGCTCTCGTTTGCATTGTGCACTTTAAGTGCATAGTGCATGCCCGACCTCTACCCACACATTGTGCACTGTGTAAAGTGTATAGTACATGGTTGGGCTTTGGATTCTCACCCCTTAGTTTTCCAACAACAATATTAATGAAAATAAGAAACTAAAAGTTGAGAACACTTAACTATGAGGGATTTTATCTACTCATTTAAAGGTGTTTTGGTAAGTTGGAACGTCATCCTTCCTCCATTTCTGGTGTAGAAGATAAATCGATCCCATAGACAGGGCCACTAGGCCTAAAAGGGAGAGAGTCAATCCCAGTCCACGGTGGTGACTCAGGCCTTGGTCAATATCATTTGAAGCTCATGAGGGTGTTTTGTGATGACAGTACGATGTTTATACGTATGTCCATTGCAGTAAAAAGAAAATAAATATAACAAATATAAATAGATAGATAAACAGATTTAAGTGGTTCAGCATATAGACTACGTCCATAGGTCATTTGGATGTCAAGTCCACTATAAATAGAAGTATTTTATAGTCTTTCACAATCTCTCATATCCAGTTGCTCAAAAGCCCAGTTCTCTCAACTCATACGATTCATTTTATTGGCCTCCAACTTTCCTCTAACTTCCCTTGTCTCGTCCTTGTTTTCTTATCCTTCTCTCTCACTTTCTTTTTGACGAATCCCTTCCATTAATCTAAGCCTAAGATGTCATGTGGGCTATCAAAATTTTATTACTTTCATTTATATATAATTACTGTGGGTGTTTAATTTTTTAACAATCTAAACAGTAAAAAATTGGGTAATTTACCGTGTCAATCTTATCGAAAAACTTTGATATTACACTTTTATCTTGGTTTATGTGCCATAAGCACGAATGAAATGGAAACCAACTGAATTGGCCGCATACAGACCTAACACAACGTTTTTGATGAAAAAAAGGGCTTCTTAAACCCCTAGCAATTTTCCCGAGAATCAAACTAAAACTCAACGAAATTATGCCCTAGACCACAAGACCTAATAATAGGACTTGGTTCCCTGTATTAATGGGCAAGTATGGATTCATCACATAGCTTAGAAATAAAAACCTAATTCATTTTTAATTTCTTGTGATCGTAAAGTGGGTAACCAAAACAAGAGAGAGACAAAAAAATAATAGGTCAAAGGAGGACCGTCTCGCCACCTACAAAATAGCAGCATGTGACATCGACACGCACGACCCGATTAAAAATCAACAAATAAAACCAAAACCACTTTGGCTCCTTTGTTGGATTCCTCCTTTTGAAATCAAATGCACTGCATACTGTTTAGGCTTTTTAATACTGAGAAATAATTGCCTACAAAAAGTATAAAAAATTATTTTTTATTAACAAAACCTACTTTTTTTTACAATATGAAACTTATCTAATTGATATTTATACCTAACATTACTCTTTTATATATTAACAACGTGTTGTTCACATAATTATAGAATCAATACTTTGAGTTTTTATGTTTTTGCAATTTAAAGTCTCAATTTAACTTTTACAAAATTGATACATAAACTTAAAAGAAACTCGTAATTATGTTATTCCGTCAATTTTTCCTTAGAAAACTAGTGAAAGGCATATGTCAATTTTTTATTGGCTGATGTGTGACATCTAGACCCACGTTAGCCAAACGAACGCCAACCTATGGTATGCTGATGCCACATGTTAATCATGCCAGTAATTTTCTAATGGCAAATTAACTGATATATCTAATTACGAGATTCTTAAAACGCTGGAGGCTACCGACACAAAATCAATTAGCAGGAGCCACCCATAATAAAAATGTACATGGTCTATCATTTCTCCATCGCCTGTCACTTTATGGGGTTGACTATTCACCAGTGGTGCTCTCATTGCGGGTCCGAAAATGGAGCCATTTCAATCATCAAGTTGCATTCCAGCCGAATTATTTGACTTGTTAGGAACATTTTGGATTGAGATTCAGAGAAAGAAAGTTTAGGGTAATGATAGCTTTGTGATGACATTTGGAAGGGCTTTGTGATGACATTTGGAAGGAGCGATATCATATTCTGAAAGGTACATAAAAGCACCATATTCACACTGAATATAGGATGTTTTAACTTACCGTCCATTTCATTTCAGGCACAACTTCTGTGAGTGAGTAAATATGGCATATGATAAGCAAGATGGAATGTGACAAAGTTTAAAATTAAGTATTTTCTTATAAATTACATTTGTTTTAAAAAAAAAAAAATTGTTACATCCACCCAAATCATAAATAAATCAGTTTCATTCATTCAAAATTATCATTAACCGAGATGATCATATCAAACATAATTACAGCAATAGTTTCATCAAAAGTTAGGTCTAACAGAGAGACAAAAGTGGAAGCTAAAATAAATAGTATAAGCAGGCACAAAACCCACCAAAAATAAAGAACATCAGGTTCAAATTATAATATAATTTTCCTAAAACTGAGTATGATATGACTACTTTGGTGACTGAGCAGCCAACCCGAGCCATGGCTTGTTATCCGCTGGATTGGTGGAGGCTGCTGCTGCTGCCGCCGCGTTGCCTGTTTGGTATGGTGCTCTTGCTGTGACCCTGAAAAAATTGCCATAAAGAGAATAACCAGAGATCAATCATTGAACCACAATATACTGACACTGTTATTCAGCTTTCTAAAATAAGTATAGCAGCAGATGGCACTGAAAAAATGGGAGGAAAAATAAAAGGATTGATAAAAGCAACCCCTATCACCAAGATCACTGGTGAACCAGTTCTTTGATACATCTACAGCTAAATTTTGTGACATGTTGAACAAGCAATTTTTCTAAACATGCATACCTATCTTTTCTCTTCTCCAAGAACCGGTGGAGGGAAGCTCTCCTTGCAATTGGTAACTCTGCCATTTTGGAGAAGATTTTAATCAGAAACATATCCAGAATAACGATCTGAACATTCCATATTTTGTACCAGAAACATTCCATAGTCAAAATCACAAGAAATAATTACCACAAGCAAGGGGTTGAGCTGGTGGTTGAATTTGCTCGTGAATTGTTTTGTTTCCCAAGTTTGGAGGAACAACACTGGAGCTATTAGCAATCGAACTGCCAGAATCAACTGAGTTCCTGGCCAATTTAGAAGCAACAAGGGCATGTTGGTTGTTGGTGTTGCTCTGGGAGCTTCCCTTGCTTGCTAAAAGCATGACTTCCTTGGCCTTCTCAGCTGGAAAATCGTTAAACACAACTACTTGCCCAGCATAAAATATTGTCATTTGGGCTTTTTCAGGCTCTGCTGTGGCAGACTTGTTTCCCATGCTGCATGATGAACACGTTTCAATAAGATAACCAGAACAAATAATTATCTCCTTGCATAAACACTGTTAAGACAAAATATAAATAATTAAATCTATTACTTCTTATCGGCTTAAACTTTTAAGACAAATGGTAATTTTACATCATAGATTCTTATTCGAACATTGGTTCTATCCTCCATCCTATTTAATTAAGGAGTTGTTTGGATTGAAAGAGTCACTCATCTTATTTCATTTCATCTCATTATTATAATTTTTCCAAAGTCTCATACAAAATATAATAAACAATTTAACTTTTCTAAATTTCAAAATAAAAATAATATTTTAATAATATTTTATTCAAT
Organism: Carya illinoinensis; assembly: GCF_018687715.1. NCBI lineage: Eukaryota > Viridiplantae > Streptophyta > Magnoliopsida > Fagales > Juglandaceae > Carya > Carya illinoinensis. Next base: position 41,523,346 of record NC_056754.1, read on the forward strand.
TTTCAACTTTTATCTCATCTCAACTCATTATTCAAACCTCCCCTAATGGATTGTTTGCGAATAGAAATGATTTCATATCATCTCATTTTTTTCCCATAATGAGTCAAACACACACACTTTTCAATTTTAAATCTAGAACCTTTTAATCTATTCAACCTTTTTATCTATTCAACCTGATCATTACAACTTTATCAAACTACCAAACAAAATATAAAAAATAATTTAATTTTTTCAAATCCAATAACAAAATTAGTATTAAAAAATTATATTCTTATAATATTTTTATTTAATTTTTTATCTCTAATTTCTCAAAACTTAATAAAATATTTTAATTCAAACTATTTTATTACTATTTACAAATCATTTTACTATCTAAAAAATCTCCTAAATATTAGTGTGCTCAGCATACATATTGAGAGAAAGTTTAACGCACACGTAAAGGAGTATTAAGACAAAATAAAAATAATTAAATCTATTTTTTATTAGTTTAAAAACAACTGTGGTGACGGACATAATTTAAAAATTCTTCCTTTGAATTAACAAAATATTTATGCTAAAACTTCATCTTCCCTCCCGTATTAATCGAAAATCATTAATTAGTTCATTTACTGCTTAATCAAGAACTATAGAAAATCTTTATAATCTTTATCCAATTTCAACGAGACATTAAATATGGGTATTCAGGAAGACTCTTTTTTTTTCCCCCTCTTTTATGGCATGAGCATAGTTACTGAGCTCACCTAGAGTCAGCGGCAATCTTTGAGGCCTCTTCCTTAGGTAAGGAGGCAGCAAACCCAACTGGTTGAGGGAACAAATCCCTGGGTTGAGGGTTCCGACTTGCAGCCACGTTTTGGGTAGAAACATCACTCAATTTCTCGTTGATCGGAAACAAATTCATCGTTGGTGCTGTCTGACGGTACATCTCAGCTGTTCCTGTTACAATCCTCTACATCATTTTCCAAACCTCAAAGGGAGAAAAAGATTAAAAAAAAAAAAATTAAGAAGAGTTTTTATTTTCTAGAGCCCAAGACCAAGTCTCTTACTAAAAGAAGAAGAGAAATAATCTCAACAGAACGTACCACGGAAATTTCAACACCCAAAAAACAGGGACAAGAGCCCTTCATTGTACTTTTTTTCAAACAAATAAAAAAAATAAATTCAAAAGTCAGATTTTGAGTGTTATGAGGAGAGAATCAAGGCATGTTCCATCCGTATTGAACAATTAAACGGAACATTGATGTTTTTCCATCTTTTTTGGATTTGGAATTAGACAGTCAAAAACTCAAAGAAACAAAAAAAGAAAACCTTACACAGATCTAAGCTCTGGGTTTTCTTAGTTCAACCATCGACTAGACACGACAAAAGACCAAAACCTCCGGAAAACACAGCTTAAGATTGGAATATATATATATATATATATCTGCAACTGACAAATGGAAACACCCAGGGAAAAGAGAGAAGGAAAGAAGAAAAAGAGCAAAGCGCACCGTTTCCTTCGATGTTGCATATCATCCCGAGGCTGAGATCGCCGAATGACCCCTTCTCCTTCAGGTACTGACTCAGAAGGCTACACGTATGAGAGAAGCTCGGCCTCTCTTGCCTCTGCCCGTTAAGTTCAAAAAACTCAGGCGAGTTGGACATCTTTCCCGGCCAAAATAAGAAACAAACAAGAAGTTTTAAAAAAACCAAACGCTTCAGAAATGCTAAAGTACGCTGGAGCTTCAGACTTTCAGAGAATTATATCTAACGAAATCGAAGTCCTCGATGTGTGTGCGCTCAGAGATTGAGAAAGGAGAAGAGAGAGAAACTATATGAGCTTTTGTCGACACCTCCATAGTCGGCAATCTTCTCCGTGACCCTTTTATCTGTACAAAAATAATTAATAATTTTTTTTAATAATAATAATTATTATTATTATTCGGGTAATATGTGGTTGGTTTAATTGGGCCCCTTCACTTCCCGTGTTAAAAGGCACGAGGAATATATGGGTGTTTGTTTTCGTTTTTTTACAGGTTGTTCTTCTTCGTCCTCTCACCTCCTGCCTTCGGTCGCTTTAACTTTTATTATTATTATTATTATTTTATTTTAATGTTTATTAATTCAAACACGTGTTCTTTCCATCAGAAATGAGAAAACGGCATATGGCATGCCTGGCAACTTGCTTGATTGCTTTACCATCTTTGTTTCTTTGTTTGGGTCGACGGCTCGACATCCCACGACGCACACGGTTTTGCGACTTTTTTTATTTTTGCCCCCCACTAACTACAGTTACCATATTGCCCCCTTTGTATCTCTGTTCCCCATGGCACGGGCAGTACGTGGTTCTCACAATTTAGATATTCTATTCTCTCTCTCTCTCTCTTTTTTTTTTTTTTTTTTAATCAACGATTTAGATATTCTAATTTAGGAAATTATTGACACTCGAATTTAGTTAGTATTTTTTCTTTCCAAAAAAGAAATTAAATATCTATATAAATTTTTAATTTGTGATTTGGATAGTAAGTTAAAATAAAATAAGTTGAGATAAAAATTGAATAAATTATTATTAAAATATTATTTTTTAAATATTATTATTATTTTAAAAATTAAAAAAATTAAATTATTTATTATATTTTATTTAAAAATTTAAAAAAATTATAATAATAAGATGAGATAAACACTTTTATTATCCAAATGGGGCATTAATCACACCTTTAATTCTATTAAATATTACTTAAGAATTTGATTTTTTTGTTATTGATTTTTTTATTCTAAATTTTGTGATTTTAAAAAACATAAATAAATTGATGTGATAATTTATACGGACTTTTCATTTAACTATCCATTAAATAATGGCAAATACTTTAGCGATAAAAGAATTACATAAAAGTAATTTTAAAAATTGATGTAACTTATGGAGTTTATTAAATTGAAAAGTACTTTTATTATAAAATAGATCTAACAGATTAGATAAAATCACGTTAGTTTGTGAGATTATTTTATATAATTTTTTTGTAAATGTAATAGTACTCTTAAATAATATAAAATTTATGGCATATATTTGCTTTATATCTCTTATATCATGATTTATGTCCGTTTTTCAGTTTATTTTTATGAGATAATTTTGTAGAACTAGAAATTATCATACTAAATTCATGGTTCACTCACACTTTGTTACGTTGATGTGACATTATTTATTAATTTTTAAATCGGCTATTAATCTTTTAAAACGGTTTAAAAATTAAAAAAAATAATAAAATAAAAATAAGATAAAGTTATTGTTGAATATAGATTTATTCTTACAGAAAAATCAAGGATAGTTTTCATTTCCGTTTTAGGTCTAAAATTATATTTGGTGTGAAAGTATTTTCAAATCATATCAATTTATAGATTTATTTTTATTATTAAATTATTTCCATTAAAAAAAATTAAAGATGTTGCTTTATAAGGAATGAAATATTAATGACCACAATATTAATGCTTTACAAAGGTCTTCAATATTATTTCTCTTTCATTTGATTTATACTCACATATTATACATTATGTTTAAATCGCTTCTCTCTCTTCAATATCAAATTAGCATTTAGATTCTATATTTCCAGGTGCCAATAAGACTTTTAAACATAAAGAGCATTAGTAAAAGTTTAGCCATTGTCAAAATTAAAATTGGGCTAAGAGTAGATATTTTTGCTAAAGTCGAAGTTATTGAACATATAAATCTCCGTTAGATTATCTATTTTAAAGTTAAAATAATAATATAATATTATACATTTTAATAAAAAATTATATTTTATAAATGCATTCCATATAGTAATTAGTTATTTAATTTTTCTTTTAAATTATTATTTTGTAACAATTTTTATTCCTCAAATTTCGAATTTTTATACTCAAGATCCAATCACATAAAATTACAAGCAATGCTACTCAGTTTTATGATCCTTAATCACAATGACTAAAGTAGTAAAACGAAAAGAAATTGAAAAGTAGTAGAGGATACGGTTGGTGGAACAAACATTGGCTAGCTCAATTCTAGTGCTCTATTAAGTTAAATCTTAAGTTAATGGCACGTTTTTCTTGAGTTTTTTAAATTTTTTATATTTATGTATATTAGTTTTAAGTAATACTAAATATAATTTTAAAATATAAAACTCACTTTTAAAAAAATATTTTTATTTAAATTTCAGATTTGCTCATTTATAAAAAAAATAAATAAATACACAACTTTTACAAAAATCGTTTCTAGTCAATTATAAGAAGATGGAAAAATTTAGTTGAGAATACAACTACATATTAATATGTATATTAATTTAATATAATTAGTCAAAAAATAGATTTTATTGAAAACAGTACTAATTTAAATTTTAAATATGAAAAAATCAATATTAATACGTAAATTAATACGCAATTTTATTTATATGTAACAAAACTCTTATAATATTAATACATCGCGAGAGTTAGGAAAATGTTGCTCTTACTGTTAGGAGTGAGGGCTCCTGTTGATATTTTTGTTTGTTTTTTAATTTTTTATTTAGTTATTAAAATATATTTTATAATAAAACTGTGAATTTTTTATTTTTTTAAAATATTTTAAAATGTTAATAAAATACATATAAAAAAATAAAAATAAAAACATTTAAAATATGCTAGAGAGACGTTTCAGCGGTGGCTACAGAGCCGCCGCTAGAGTTAATTCATGCCGAGCCAAAAGAGGTGAGGTGAGGTCAGGTGGAGGTGGACAGTTTTGTAATTTTATCTCGGATTTGATTGGTGTGACTCGGACTCCTCCACTGGCTTGGACGGCGTCTGAATTAACGGCGTTGGGTGCTTTGTAAATTGCTTGTTCATTAACGTGCCGTCCTGCAGGTTAGCAATACGACCAAAGTGGGCACCACACTCCCCCGTGCTTTTGCTTTCGTTGAAATTATTAAAGAATAAAAAGGAGGAAGCGGCAAATGCACGTCTTGTTTACCAACTATAAACAGACACGTGGGATGTTAAGGAAACTCTCGCGTGGGAAAATTCCATACCCACGAGGTTGGGCAGCCAACTAATGAAGTTGAAGAAAATAAACGTTTTAATGAAATTTAAAAAAAATTATTTTATAAATAAGAGATGATATTTATAACTTGAGAATGTCTAAATACAAATAGTGTTATGTACAGTTTTTAAATAGAGATTGTAATATAAGTTTAAATAATTTTATTTATAAAATTTTTTAAAATTATAAAAATATCTCATCTCATTTTATTTTAAATAATAATTATAATTTTTTTAAATTATCACATAAAATATAATAAATAATTTAATTTTTTAAAATTTTAAAATAAAATTAATATTAAAAAATTATATTATAATAATATTTTATTCAAATTTCAACAAAATATCTCATATCATCTCATCTAAACTGTATAATCAAATTAGTTAAAAATAAGAATTTTCTTACCTTCATTATTCCCATTGTAAAAAACCCTTTTCAAACCAAAGTAACTCCACCAAAGTGGAAAAAAGACATCCTCAAGCCAAATCAAGATTGGTTACTACTTAATTTTGTACAATAATTTTATATTCCACTGCGACACATGTTTTGAAAATAATTAGTTGTAAATTAATTATTCAATACTTATAGAATACAAAAATTTTTAGAAGATAATCGCAATGTGATGCATATTATAAAAAGAAATGTTTTAATCATACAAATTTTTTAAAAATAAATTTATAAATTAAAATGATATATTAGATTATAAATTTATTTTTATTATAAATTAAATTTAAAGTATTACAAAATTACGTTATAACGTGATTTTTGGGGATTTTTTTCTTATAGACGTGACGTGAGAAAATGAGATGGTTTCGGTGGGATGCAGAGAATGTCTTTCTTTTGATAACATCGACTGAAGTAAAGTTCTACTTCTGACACTTCTGGGATGTGAATATGTGATTGCATGCATGATGCACTTCTGACACTTTTTTTTTTTTTTTTTATTAAATATGACTTTTTTTACATAATTTATAAAAAAAAAAAATTCAATCAATTAAAATAATCACGTAAATTAATTAAAAATAAATTTTATTTTATTCTTTAATTAATTTTTAATTAATTAACATGATTACTTTTAATTAATTTCTTTTACACTTTGATTAATTTTTAATTAATTTATATGATTATCTCAGTTAATTGAATTTATTTATTTTTAGATTATATAAAAATATCATGTTCTATAATTTTTTACATAGATTCAAATAACAAAAGGAAAAAAATAATTGAGTTGTTAAACAGTAATAAGAAAGGTGTAAGCACTGTAAGGGCAGCATTACAGAAGAGGAGGTGAGATACTTTTGGTGGGATATCGTTAAGAGTACTCATGATAATCATACAATATATTTAAAATATATTATAAAATAAAACTATCCCTTATTTTAAAATATTATTGTGTTATAAAAAATTATTTATATATATAATTTTTCTTTCGATAATCTCCCTTGATAGTCAAATCAATTAACAATAGGAAAAAGGAAGATGCTTGTTTGAAAGCTAATACAATATGGTAACGGTAAATATAATAATATAATAGAATAATGTTACGTAAGTATCATGTTGTCTTTTAAAAAAAAAGTGAACTCTATTATTAAGAAATTAATTTTTTTATGTGACTCATATTTATTTATTTTTTGTTTTAAATAAGTAAACGGTATGTATATATTCTATAATTATAAATATCATTTTTTATAATTATAAATATCATTTTTTATAAAATTATATTAGTTCACGTTGGATATTTGGATACTTCTTTTATTTCATACAAAGCGAATTCCTTGACACATGTTAGTAATTAGGGTAATTCTACGTAATATCATAAGTTGTGTAAGCGTTGTATATTTATTTTTAAAAACATTAAAATTCACTATTAAAAAATTAATGAAACTCATCATGGTTAAAAGGTGAAACCCATCATTATATATAATTGGACAATAATACACCCCCCAATTATATTACAACTCAACTACTCCTACTCATTAAAATATTAATATTTTTTCCTTTAATTCAAAATTTTTGTACTTGCAACAGTCAAAATAATAATTTTTTTAATACATAATTGTAAACAAATTGTAGTATATATAGTTGTTCTCATATCATTTTCTTATATAATTGAATGATGTATAAATTTTGTGCATTTATTTAAAAAAAAATTGAAACCCATTATTAAAAAGTGAATTCATCTACATATATATCTCATATTTATTTATTTATTTTTAAAAAGCATATGCGACTCGTGAAAGTTACACATACTAAAACTTTACAAGTCATCTCTTATAATAATAATCTCATATTTACTTGCCAAGTAGCCATTATTTTATGACAGGTCACTGGTTAAATATTACGTGCAAGATGAAATATAAGTTACCCGCATTAAAAAAAAGAAGTCAACTTTTTTGTGGAAAATGATGGTTCTTGGTTATTTTTATATGTGTATAATTACTATATATTTAGAAAAATAATTGTGATACATGGATGGATGGATTGATATGATGATAAGAATAAAGACTGATAATGAAAGATAATCATGCATTTTCATTACACGTTGGACAGCTCATAACAAAACCTATCCTCCGGGCCCCATCTTTTTAAAATGATTAATCTTCAAGAATTTATCCCAATCTTGACGCAAACACAACAAGAACATGGTGTTTGTTTATACATATATATAACTCTACAAGATGATTATATATACAATAAAATAAAATATATTATAACATATAATCTCCGTGTGGAAAACGCATTAATATAAGATAGAGAGAGTTGGTGGGGGTTGTGGTGGAGAAGGTAGTGTTAAAAAAGCAGAAGAGAAAAAGGAGGAAACATTGCACCGCCACGACACGAGTAAAGGATCACGTGGCGAAAAAGGGTTGGTTGGGAAAAGAGGGGAAAGCATATTTTCCTCGTGATGGTGACCAGGGTGTGCTACTCTGCATTTTTAATCTAATTTTGTTTTTGATTTTTCTTTTTCATAAATATTCCTCTGACCATTCATAAATCAACACTATGACATAGTGTTCAACAAGAATACACTTGTTACTAATCTCTGGACTATCTTCCAACCATACAATATCATTATCAACGTTCAAAGCATGCTTAGCAGTCTGATTAGCAGTATTGTTTTCTTCCCTGGACGTATACTGTAATTTTTAGCTGCTATAATCAGAAAAAACCTTCTTAATGTCCTCGATAACGTGACCATACTAAGAACAATTTTCTTCAAAGCATCACCTTCAAATATAACTTCGCTTAATCCAGTTTCCTTACAAAAAGAGATGACTCTTCATAAGGCATTGAGTTATGTTAACATATATAGGATGAGGTGAAAAAAACTAAGGCATACATAGAGTAGCAATTAAAGTACCTTCACAATTTCTGATTACAACCCCACCATCCATCTTTGCATGATTCACATCCAAAGCTGCTATTTTTGTTAGTGTTACTATCTGGTTGAACATAGTTTCTTGATGAAACTTGAGTTTTTTTTTTTTTTTTTTTTTTTTTTTTCACTTCTCCAATTCAGTTTTAACATGATTATAAATTAAGGTAGGACTCTCGAATTTTCTCATAAAAAATATCCATATCTTTTTAAAAAAGCAAGCTATTTTCTCTAATTCAATCATTTTCGAATAAAAAATTTAGTTAAATTAGGCACTTGTAAATTCCATATGTTCTTCTAACCGGTTGTAGCATTAACATATTATGGTTGTTCACCCTTATGGCCTTTCAAACTGTCATCTGCCAAACAATAGGCACTTCTAGCTGTAAACAAACCATGTTTACTAAATCTCTAGAACATTTTATCCTCAGACCCCACTTGACTCAAAGGAAGCTCAAAAATAACATCAGCTTCATCTTTATTCAAGATCTCATGAATTAGCTTAGAGTCACAGCGGCCTTTAACTTGGTCTATAAGTTCACTCACTGTCGAATCCTAATGAAGGACTTTGAGAGGTAATTGAACTTTATAAGAATCTGGTATGGGCAGCTATTGATCACCCAATATCTTGACTTTAAAATCATTGCCAACTCTCCATCTTAGCCTTTTCTGAATGGAACCCAGATACTCTTCTATATATACGAGAGACCATTTCCAAGTTTAGCAAATAAAATATCACCCTTTTTAGCAAAATAAACAAAGTAATACATGATACAGTTTAGTCTAGGCAACTTGTGTAATTTTTCTTTAAAAAAAAAAAAAAGAAATAAGAAATGATATTTATAGGTTTAAAAGGTATAAACTTTGTACATTCTTATGAAAAAAATAGTTAAATTTGAAATATATGTGAAAAAATTATTATTTTAATAATTACTTTTTTTTTAAAAGAGTACAATCTAAAACTGTATATAGCATTATATTAAAATAAATGTATTGGTTTCCACATTCATCCACATATACTGCATGCGTGGTCATTGTGTTGGGGTCCTCGGTCTAGATCCAAAACACCAAGTCCTCCACGCCAATGATGGCCTTGTGATGACCGAATCTTAGTTCCTCTCTTCCTTGGCTCACGTGCGAGGGTGGTCAATATGACCACTTGGGGATAGTGGAGTTAAGTGTTTAGACTAAGATGGGTGTATGGAATGATGGAAGATGAAGGGTTGTGTGGTTCAAGGGTGAGGGGCGCATGGCACAAGTGTGTGCTAGTGTAGGCGCCACTTGGAAGATGATTTAGGGTTTGGAAGTTGTGTTTAGGGTTTGGAAGATGTAAGATGGGTGGCTAGGATGGAAGATGAGTGATGTGGAGTGGGCAAGCTAGGGTTGGCCAAATTTTTGGTGATGGAGGGATTTTAGGAAGTTTCCTAAAATCTTGGAAGTCAAACTTCCTTGAATCTTGGAGATGACCTTCCTAAAATCTTGAGATATGATGGAGATATGAATGGCTGATTATGCGAGTAATTTTAGGGATCAATTATGATTCCTAAATGATAGGAATCTTAATTGGAAAGTGGGGTGGTCGGTTAGGGTAAAATGGATGAAGCAGTCAACTATGGAAAGTTAACAAACACTATGGTGGGCGATTTTGAGGGGTTGGACGGATTGAATGAGCCAAATTCAATAAGAATCACCTCAAGAACAAGGATGAACATGCATGAACACAATGAAGAACATGCATGAACAATGAAGAACAAAATGAAGAACACTCAATAACAACGAAGAACACTAAAAAATAATAGCAAAATACTAATGAACTTGAATGAACAAACACATAAAAATGATAATCAATACTTGATTCACGGATTGCACAAGTAATGAATAAACCTCATAGATTGCTAAACACAACTTGGATTCACGAATTGCACCAAGTTGCAAGAACAAGATAGATTGAATCACACTTATTCACGAATTGCAAAGTGTGATTCTCTCTTTGGGATTTACGAATTGCACCCAAAAAGCCTAAGTGCAAAGGCACCAGTTTGTGATCTCTCAAACAAGAGTCTTCCCTCTAGGAGTTTGCCAAAAGATCCTAAAGCAAATGGATGAGGTCCTATTTATAAGAAAAACAAATTGGAAACCCCAATAGGTCCTTAGAAAATAAATAAATAAAGCAAATAAAATAAATAATAAGATAATGGCCATGGACCAAGGCTAGCCGTGGCATGCATGGCCCATGGTGGGTTAGGTGGTGCACGGTGGTCAAGTTGGTTCATGGTCAGGTGGTGCGGTCATGGTTTGCTGGGTGGTGAGCCATGGTGGTGCGCGGCATGGCTGGCTGATGGTGAGCCAGGGTGGTGTGGCATGGCTAGCTGATGGTGAGCCATGGTGGTGCACGACATGGTGGACATGGCTTGCTGAAGGTGAGCCATGGTGGTGCACGGCATGATGGGCATGACTTGCTGAAGGTAAGCCATGATGGTGCACGGCATGGCCCAGGCTGGTGGCCTGGGCGCTGAGTCTGCAAGGCATGGGCTAGAGCCATACGCTGGATGGCATGCCTAGTGGGCATGCCATTGACCTGCTTCGCAAGGCATGGGCTGGAGCCATAAGCTGGATGGCACGCCGCGAGGCATGCTACTAACCTGCTTTGCAAGGCACGGGCTAGAGCCGTACGCTGATGGCGTGCCTGTGGGGGCACGCCACTGACCTTGCTAGGTGGTGTGGGGGCACGCATGTATGCGCGCAGATGCACGCTCAAGGGCACGCGCAAGTCTGCATGCATGGTCTGCGCGCGGTCAGTAGCCTCCATGCTCGCCTGCTGCGTGTCATGGTTTGAGCCAAAGTATGCAAATAGACTAGCCATGTAACTGTCTTGACCCTCCATAGGTCGTGCCGAGGTGTGGTTCCGGGCAAATCTCCTGGGGGCTGTGACACATTGATTGGGATGTCTTTGAACAGATTTTAGAAATAAAAATAATGTTAGATATAATTTTAGAATATGTAAAATTTTTAAATTTATTTTAAAAGATATAAATGATGTGAATGTTATATTTATTTACTTAAAAAAACAAAAAATTCGAAACTTGGGAACCTTAAAATTGGAAATATGATTTCTCTTTTCTCTTTTTTATTGTTTCGGCCTTTCTTAGATGTAGGTTTTATTGCAAACTTTATGTGAGATAGGGTGTCAGGTAATAAATACTTTATGGTCGTGTTATTTAAATACTTTACATAGGGAATAAATTTTAATAAAAGACTAAAGATAAAAAATTATAAAGTATAGTATTATAAAATATATATTGTTTTTATAAAGACAATGGAAGGAGGTTCACGGGTGTGATGGCGGACTGTATGGTGAAAAGGAGAGGCGTTCCTCCCAAGATCCAACCACCACGTGATCTTCGTGTTGTCTGGCGAAGGTTGCACCCGCCCTTTTCTCCTTAACAAAATCACCATGCGCTTCACCTAATTGAACTTAAAAATTAATTTTAAAATTTAAATCTTGTAAAAGTAACGTAATATACAATTTTAAAATATATAACCCCCGTGTATATATATATATATATATATGTAAACTTTACAAATATATTCTTTTTAAACAAAATAAAATCTATTATTAAAAAAATAATTTTTTTTATAAATTTTATATTTACTAACTTTTTTTTAAAAGAATATGCGAGATTTGCACACTTAGGTCTTGTTTAATTATACAGTTCAAATGAGATGATGAGAGATATTTTATTAAAAATTAAATAAAATATTGTTATAATATAATTTTTTAATATTAATTTTATTTTGAGATTTAAAAAAGTTGAATTATTTATTTTATTTTATATAAAAATTTGTAAAAATTATAATGATTATATAAAATAAGATGAGATGAAGTAGTTTAGATTTAAGTGTCCAAACCAGCAAATTTGGAGGTGCCATCCTTCTTTTATTAAAAAGATTAAAAAAAAAGAAAATAAAAAGTATCCAAAACAATTTTAAAACTGTAAATATCATTTACATATTCTTTTATTCCTATTTCGTAATTAGGGGGAGTGGAAGCCATGGAAGTCATTTCTTCAATTTTCGCGAGTCTAAAACGCCAGCAAGGAACACATGCTACCATCGCGGAATGTCATGTGCAGGCCTATAAATTTGATTTAATTAAATTCGAATTCAACTCTATTTAATTATGAAATATGTTATTCGTGAATGAAAACTACAACTCGATTTGAGTCGAGTTCGAATATTTAAAAATAAAAAAAATTAGTCAAGTTCGAGTCGAATTAGAGCTCGAGTTTAATTTTTTAATAATTGAGTCGAATTTGACCAAATATCATTTATGCGAATTAGCCCGATTACATCCCTAGTCACATAAAATGCTTCCAAAGTTAAAAAATAGATAAAATATAATTAATGGCGTGTTATGTTTGGACTTTGGACCGTTGATGTTCTTCCCTTATTTTGCATTTCTTATAAAGTGACGGCCATGATTAGTTATAAAAGGTCCTGACTATTTCTTAGAATATTTTGTTGTGAGATTATTGCTTATTGGGTTTTAAAAAATAAGAGAAAACTTTGGATAATTATTTTAAAATGAGTTTTGTATTGGATTAATTTAAGAAAGTGAATAAGTAAAGTTTAAAAGATGTGTGAATATATTTTTTAGGTGTACTTGAAATGGTGTTTTTATTTCTTAGATTTGAAGATGGTTGGTTTGAAATTAATTAAAAAGCCAATATTTTCTTCTTGGTAATTAAACAATATGACTTATGATTCTATCTTTATTTCTTTAAAAAATCAAAAGGAGTTACATTATTCAACATCTATGATTTGTTAACTGAATAATAATAATAATAATAATAACTTTTTAATAATTTAAGATGGAAAATAATTAAAAAATGATAGAATATAATTTTAAATTCTTAGAGAACTGTACATTTCAATTCCATTTAACTCATGATAAAGTTGTGATTGCGATGCTGATCATCCACTCATATGATTTAGGTATTCATGGCAAGTCTCTAAGGTAAAAAGAAGCTGAGGTCAGGAATTCATTGGTGCTCTACCACAGCAACCTGAATCACTTTATCTTTCTACCCTATCAACTACAACAATGATTTGTACAGTCATAGGTGTCCAAGTTCTATATACTTATTTTTAAAAAAAATATGATTTATTATTAAAAAATAATTTTTTATATCGATCTCATATTTATCTAATTTAATAAAAAAGAGTACGTAAAACTTACATACTTTAAAGTTGCAAATATAATTACTTAATATATATATATATATAATGCATTAATTTTTTTTTTTAATTTTTGGGTGGGGCTAGGATTTGCCATTACATCAAATATAATCGGAATGTTTGGTTCAAAGTACAATCTAATGCAAAAGAGAAAAAAAATGGCCACATTCCAGTAAGGTTTTCAAATGATCAAAGAGGGCATGAAGTGATAATCCACCTAACATTTTTGGCAATCAAGTTGGGAACACATGAACATCATCATCATATTATCACACCAGTAGCGAACAGTTTATTGTTTGTCCCTTCCTACCTTTACCAAGGAGGGAAGTGACCCTCTCCACAAGAAAGTTTATTGTTGATCTCGGGCGGCTAGAAGGATGGTGGACAGCCACTTCAAGAGAATGATTGAGATGAGCCGACCACCCCAACCACCTCATTGGTGGCTAATTTAGGGTCATTTTAGTTATGAGTAATGCTGCTTATCGTCTTTTTATCATTTTATGATGTGATATTAGATGATTAAAGACTATTTATTATATTTCATTTGTGAATCTATAATCTAATACTGTATCATGAGATGATGAGAAGATGATGATAAGAAAGTGGATAATGAATAGATTTTGTTTTAATTATTTAGAAAAAATTTAAATGATTTTTTTTTTCCCTTACTACATGACATCTATGGCACATGGATTGCCACATTAATTTAGGGACTAACATGAAGACTATCTCATAACTTTAAAACCCTTGGAGCAAAATTGTTTATGAATCTAAGACCAAGGAATTTAGCATAAGCCTACTGACTACTTACTGCATGGAATAAGCAACACTTGACTAAGAATTACTCCTTTTGACTCATTATACAATTTGAAGTATAATAGCATTCTTACTTTGTCTGGTTCAAGAAAATTTGCAGATAATGACCTCTTAAGGAAACGTTCACGAAAGTCCCTCAGAATTATATATATATATATATATATATATATATTTTTTTTTAAGATCTTGAGACTCCTTCAACTTCATCTGGCTCTTCTTGCCTTTGCTTGTGTTTAGCTACTGGTCAAAGAATATGGCCGGATCAGTCATACGACCAGGTCTAGCTTGAATGTACAAGCATGATATTCATTTCACAGGTTGGCGTTTCATTGGACCACCAAAACTAGATCGAACCTGCTCCAATTGAATTTAAATGGAAGCCAACTGGCGATGCCAGAAAAGAGTCTTTTGTCTGGGCATTAAAGATAAATTGCAGCAACCAGGGTCCTAGGGAAATCCCAAAATAGATGAAGATTATCAAATATCCGAGGGATCATTCATTCGGCTAATCTTGTTTATGTAGAGAATATTTAGTCTTTGTTGAGTAGTGGAGATTTTGGAATCACATTGTTGCAGGTTAACATACCATTATTCACTCTTTTTAACCTTTTTCTAAACATTTTCAATGGCTGGTCCAATTCTCGCACACAAAGTCAAATGAAAAAAGGGAGCAAAATAAATATAGGGAATCCTAACCTGATCTTCCACTAAATTATTCAGCACTCAATGTCCACATCGTGTATTCTACGGAGTTAACACTAGTGCTGTGTAAATTATTATTCTGTGCCAAAATAAATATGGGATTTATTATTGTCACTAAAACAAGCCTACTTCAATGAAACTGCAATCCTCCATGTTTATGGAGTTGGTGCCCTCACGTTAGTTCTTCTAAGATATGGTAATTTCAAAACCACGGTAATTGGATTTGAAGTAGATTTAATGGTAAAAGGATTTAGACATCACACCAAAAGGCAAGAAAGTATCAGCAATCTCATAAATGAATAAGCTTGTGAAACTTTTGGTATATACAACTCCATGAAATCATAAATCTCTAAGCAGGGAAAGCCCTGCTGGTTTCATCTATCGAAGTTCTTACCACCCTTTCTCCTGCATATAAATGGAGTGAAGAAAAAAGGTGAGAGGAAGCTGATGAAGAAAGGGAATAACAAGAGTTGCCTCGGCTTCCCCCTCCTCCCAAACTTATCCACCCAAACCATTTCATACAAATATCCATAATGGAGTCAAGATGAGTCGTGGAGATCGAGATGTGCCACTTTCTCAAAAATCATAATCTATATCTGTTGCATTCTGGGTGGATGAACGTTTAACAAGCCGTTCTTGCTCATCATACTGATCCAGATTATCACAAGGAGCAGGGAAGATGGTCCCTATCACACGACCCTCAACAAAGGCACACTGGAATATATGCTTCTTCTTGTATGTTAAACCTACTGACATATCTCGAAACGTTATATTTCTAACTGGAATTTCATCGCTCCCATGTATACGAACAGGCACACGAACTCCCTGGCCATGGACGCTAGTGAAACTTATGTCCTCAATCACTGGAAGGGCCTTGGGATCAAACCCCCCATCAGGGTGTTCATTGTAGTCTGTCTTGATGACAATTCCAACACGGACGTTATCAAATGTAAGATTTCTGTACATTATGCGTCGCACGTATCCACCTCTACCGGGGGCAGTCTTGATACGAACAGCACGCCTTGAGTTCCAGACAAGGAGGTTTTCCACAGTGACATCTGATACACCACCAGACATTTCACTGCCTATTGATACGCCAGCGCTGTTACATTTCAGAGCAAAGGAAGATCTCAGTCACTATCTGAACATGTCACACTATCACATGCATGTCATCAATCGACCAACCAAAATAAAAGCAAAGATCACAACTACAGTGAAAGCTAGGGCAGCAGTTGGTTTAACTGGTAAAATCTATTTAAGTTGCATAAGAGGCCTACAATCAAATCAAATCAAATCAAATCCAAAATTTCATCAAGTGAATTTCTAAATGGGAACTAGCTCCGGGCGTATGGCACATCTTAATTTATTGGACCCCACTCAGCCTACAAAAAGGTTGAAGATTGGCCTCATTTGGTCGGGCCACATTCGGTACAGTACAGAACCAAATGTTGGGCCTAGAAGCCATATGGGTACAATGCCTTACTTTCTTTGCTCAAACCTCACGAACAAGCAGCAGATTTATTTATATCAAGCAATCTCCCACAACTGAATGTGAATCCTTAGTTCCCACTTTGAGCTTATATGGTTACAAAATTTCTTGCAACATATTGGCTTATCATTGTAACAAAACGTCAAATGATTTAATAGAAGATTCAGCAGGCTGCAAAATAAACAAAACTTTGTTCATTCTTTAAAACACAATTAATAATTGGAGAAGGAACCAAACCACACCCCAACCATGAAGTCCTCATTGCAGTGTACAGAGAAAAACAATGATTAATTTTTCATCGCTTCCAAAATTATGGTGAGACAGAGCTATAATTCAATTATCTCTAGACAAGAACAATTAAATACATATGTATATAATAATAATAATAATAATAATAATAATAATAATAATAATAATAATAATAAAAGGAAATATCCTTCAATATTAATAGTAGTTGTACTCCCTACAATTCTACTGCAAATTTAAACTTTGTTGTGCAGCATTTAGTACTGAATTGGGTTTCTACGATCTCCAAAACACAACTTGAGTTGCCATCACATAAACAGAAACAAATCGATTACTGAAAGCTACATACTCCAATCACTACAAAACCAAAGTATATAAAAGAAAAGAAAGAAATCCAAACCCATTACCGCAGTAAAATCTTTCCAAAATATATCTTGAAGTAAACCATTACAGAAGTTTTCGACCGAATCAGTAAGAGACACACTGCATATCAAACTTATTCATGCATACAATCAAATTTGCAACTGCAGCTAAAATGCAAACATGAACAGAAACATCCAAAAATTTCATCTGTTAATATATCGTGCATGCAGATGATAATGTTAAATATTTTTAGATGCCATAAGTACTAAAATGTGGTGAAAGAGGAGGCCATGATGGCACCCTAAGTTAGACGCAAGATTTCTACGAGTCTCACCTGACCATGGAGCGAACAACGAGGTTTCGAATGAGTATATTCTTTGAAGGCTGTCCATAAGCAATTCCATACTGATCCCAGCCACTCTTTATTGCAATTGCATCATCCCCAACACTTATGTAACAGTCCTCAATTACCATATCCTCGCATGAATCTGTTTATGCCACAAAGAATTGGAGTTTGTTGATTACTGCTGTATAACCAGGAAAAAAATGTGACTAATGAAAAAAAAAGAAAAATGTAATGTTGACCTTATGTCACAAGGTCATGACATTTTTGGTATCATTTATTCATAGATGAGTTGTATTTCATGATGCTACATTCCAAGTTAATCAATCCAGCTTATATGATTCCTCAATTTCAAAATTCAGTTCTAGCCGCATCAATTACCACCTCTTTGAAACCCAGAACAATATCTTCCAAGTCATCAATTTAGCCTCTTCAGTTGGTTGGAAAGACTGGAAAAGAAAAACCTGGATGGAGGAGCATTGCTAATATCTAGGCTGACCATAATTAATACTTTTCTGCCTTGTATCTACTTAATAGTGTTTAACGGTCCAATGTTTTACTCATGAACAAATGTAGGTGGTTCGTCAAGATACTCATCAGACCAACAAAGTACATCATGGTAGGGTAGCACTGAACAACACATCCTATATTAATATAAGAATGTGCGCGCGCATGCTGCATTAGTAATCATTAGTTATCAGAAAACATTTACCTGGATCTATTCCATCAGTGTTTGGAGCTTTAAATATGGGAGCCAAGATTGTAACATTTCTGATGGTTACATTCTTGCAGTCATATGGATGAAGTGTCCAAAAAGGAGAATCACGCAAAGTTATGTTAGTGATTAGAATGTCACTTGACCACATTATCTGAACAAGTGGGCCCCTAGTATGGTTAAGGAGCTTCTGGTGATACTTTGTCCACCATGTTTGACCCTGTCCATTTATGGTACCATTATGCCCTGCAGAATAGTAAGAAAATTAATTAGATCAAGTTAGAAATTAGAAAAATGATTGCCCATTTGACAACTATATCTAGGGGTGAGCACAATCCGGTCCAGTCGGGTCCCCCGGGGCGGCCCCCGGGGGGGGGTCCATCATTTTCCCCGTAGGGACCGGTAGCTATCGGTCCGGTCTGGTCTGGTCCATTTGGTCCAACCTTTTATTTTTTATTTGTTTAAAATCGATTAATAAAAAAAATTTATTTAAAATATTAAATTAAAATTAAGTGACTTATTAAATGAAAATTACATAATAAATTGTACAATCATTAATATATACTAGTACTATATATTATAGTTATACTTTAAAGAAAATAATAATATATTGATCTAAATATATATAGTTATAGACTTAGTACCAATACTATAACTAATAACTATACTAGTAGTATTACCAATATACTATATGTTAGTGATAAATTGGTAATACTATACTAAATAATACTCTATGTGGTTACTAGTTATAGTGATTTAATACTATCATATTAAGTTAACTATACTAATACTATTATAAATTTATACATATACTATAATTTATACTATAACTCTTATAATATGTTAATATATTAATATATACTAGTACTATATATTATAGTTATGCATTAAAGAATATAATATTTATGTAATATTGTGATATATTAATAATTAATTATATACAATTATTTATATAAATAATAAAAAATATACATATTTTTTCATTCTGTCTAGTCTGGTCTAGTCAGTTTCTCCGGTCCAGACCGGCCGAATCTCACCCCTAATTATATCTGACAAATGGTATGTATGCCCCACAGGATCCTAGAAATTAGCAATTTGCACAGATGATTAGCACAAAGGCTTAATTCCAACCATAATTATGTGGCTACCAGTCATCCACATACATTCTTTTATGAACTCACACAAAAGTTTAAAACCATTCAAATCATGAAACTTATAAGGCTAGTGGCACAGAGATATCCACAGTATGATGAGTTGATAAGGATGGTTTGCAGCCTTGTGGTCAATATTTTGTAAATAAAACAATAAGCAATTATTCTAGTAAATGTTGATATAGAGGAATTGTAGATATCTATGTATACCTACATGTTAGAGAAAAGAGAGCAAGGGTCCTTCCTTATCTGTTGGAATTGCTTAGTTAGCTTACACTCTCAATTCAGTTTTCAATTTTTTAGTGTCTTCTTTTTCTTGGCAATTTGTTGATATAGAGGAATTATTCTCGGCAATTATTCTAGTAAATGTTGATATAGAGGAATTGTAGATATCCATGTATACCTACATGTTAGAGAAAAGAGAGCAAGGGTCCTTCCTTATCTGTTGGAATTGCTTAGTTAGCTGACACTGTCAATTCATTTTTCAATTTTTTAGTGTCTTCTTTTTCTTGGCAATTTGTTGGTTTTTTCTTCAATTGCGATAATTCTACAAGGAGATGTGGTTCAGGTAACAAACAGAAGCAATTCTTACCACGACATAAGATGACAGATGACCCCTGGCATTATAGGTAGGTCACAGCCAGTTCAGGAACAAGCTCTTCCATACTCCTCTTATGATTGACCTAGGACAGTCAATTGCCACCCATTTCCCAAAGTAAAATTATACCGACCGAGTATTTTATGGTTAAAAGAATAGCATTTATCAGCCACCATTTCCACCATAGAACACCTTTTGTATTAGAGAACAATTTGGAATTCCCACTAGAGTAATTTCTAAAAAATACCTTTTTGGGTCAGCATGTTACGGGGGCGGGGGGTGGTGGGTTTGGCAGGGCTGTTGACGAACTTCCTGACCTGTTTTTGGTTTGCTTCACCAATTAGCTTCTGTTATGAGTACTTAGGAAGTAAGTTCTAACTATAACAATTGGGCCATTGAAAGTTGCAGCTATGATAATTGGGTCTGTCATAGCCTACTAGATATATCTATATGGCCTCTTCGTAATTCCATCATAATTTAATGAGTTTCATGGTTGATAAAAATAAAAAAAACTCTCATTTAGAATCGGGTCTTCACTTACACCGGTATTTTCAATAGGACCAAGACTATCCATTGATTTACTTAGCCTACACCCGTAGTCTAACTCGTCTTTGGCCAACATTGAATTGAACCACCCTTTTTCCATAAAGCATTTTTGCCCATAGTTACATGAAATACAATAGATGAATAGTCATTCGATAAAAAATCATTTGAATATCTTATTTACTATCAGAATATGCATATAAATCCAATTACTAGGAATGCAAATTTCAAAATAGGGATCCCATAAATTGGGACACTTCCATGAGTTCACTCTTGCAAACTTGCTGCTGAGGCCATGGTCAGGTGGTAAGAGCCTTGGTGTAAGTGTTGGTCTTGGCGGTATGCTCCCTCTAGGTCTAAGGTTCAAACCTTAGGGCATAGACAATTTCTAAGGGCCATCAGAATGGGGAATGTCCCCTTGAATTACTTGAGGTGCACTTGCAGGAAACTGGTAAAGCACCCCTAAGATTAGTCGGGTGCTTTGTTCTGGACACCCAGTGCCAACAAAAAAAATTAAAGACAACTAAAAATCTTGAGTTGAAGGAGGTCTTAAACTAAAATTTCATAAAAAAATCAAGGCATATTTGAATATACTTGGAACTCACACTCAAGTCAAGAGCCTTTTCATTGAATAAAATGCCACGGCTCATGGAAAGAACTAGCCACATCTGTGCTATAATCTCAAAAAGACTAGTCAATTTGATATTTCACAAGAATCACTCATTAAGCCTTGTCTCACATAGTAAGTAGTCAATATGGGATTTAGCACCCATGACTATCATTATAACCTACCACTCTATGAGGGTTATATACATTCCCAATGAGGGATTGAGGTGTACAAACCCTCCTGCTTAAAATCCCCAAGGCCCTCATTAGTCATATCATGTTGTGCTCCAGTATCACACGGTTGGCCTTACTAGGTGGCTCTATACCATATGTAACGACCCAGGGAAACCGGTTAGCCACCTCTGTGCTATTACCCCAAAAAGACTAGTCATTTGAAGCTTTTAGAGAATCACTTATGCAACCCACTTTCACCCAGCAAGTAGCCAATATCAAACTTAACACGCATTGCTACTTTTATAACCTATCCACTCTATGGTTTATTCATATTTCCAATGTGGAACTGGGTGTTACATAAAAAATAGAATTTAGTTTCAGTTAGAAAAGCAGGGAACAATTCTAAGTAGCCAATATGGGACTTAATATGCATGATTACTTTTATAACCTACCCATGCTACGTGGATTATTCATATTTCCAATGTGGAATTCGGGTGTCGCATAGAAAATGTAATGTAGTTTTTTGGCTTAGAAAAGCAGGGAAAAATTCTAACCAGTAATAACAACATCTTTGAGATTTTGACCATGAATCAAACTCCCATACCGAGGTCCAATATGCTCTCTCCCATACCCATATGAAGGCAAAGGAGGCATCAGCGGCCAGTACTTCTCATCCTGTTATACATTCACATAAGAGGACATAAAATTGGTAATTAACAACTAGCAATGACAATAGTAAAGGGAGAAGGAGGGAGGGTT
The DNA here is from genome assembly GCF_018687715.1 of Carya illinoinensis. Classification (NCBI taxonomy): domain Eukaryota; kingdom Viridiplantae; phylum Streptophyta; class Magnoliopsida; order Fagales; family Juglandaceae; genus Carya; species Carya illinoinensis. The sequence continues at coordinate 41,545,482 of NC_056754.1, forward strand.
CAGTAGCCACAACCAAGACAAGATAATTAGATCAATTTTTTTGTGAAAACTAGGATAATTATTGAAGCGATAAACATAATGTCTGTGCAACTCAGACATTATGCTTAGAAATATAAAAAAAACCATACAATGCATGTTATCCAAACCATGTAAAAAGCAATTTCTAAGAGCACCCCCAATGCTTTTTGCATCTTGTTCTCTAAAATATATCACCAAAACTCACTTTTTCTATTTTACCTGATGACTTTTACAATCTACCATATATCAACTTATCTATTTAAATTTCTTTCATTCATTTTAAATATTTCCTTTAACTACCAATGAATTGGCAATATCCTCATATCCTTTGATATTTACAATATTTTCCATATACAATGTCATATAATTATGTCCTATACACACAAAATAAAAATTTATAAGCCAAGCAAAAATTAAAAATAAAGTAAAAAATATAAAAATTTGAGATTATATTATAAGAATATTAGAAAAGTACATGTACCTCCCACTCTGTGTACCCATCTAATGCAGAAAAAAAAAATATATTTTCTTTCTTGACTTCGTATTGATTACAGATACTTATAAATCCAAATTACAAGGAGTACGAACTCTTGTAATTTATGAAAATTAACTCTTTCGTACTCCTAATGCCTAGGGATTGGCTCGAGCAATAAGAGTTTGGGTCTTGATGGTATGTACCGTCAAAATTTAAGGTTCAAACCCTTGGGTACAAATAGTCTCTAGGGGCCATTGAACTGAAGAACTTTCCCCTTGAGGTGTTCATGCGGAAAACTCCTTGATGAGGGTTTTGCACCACTAGGATTAGCCGGGACTTTGTTCTCAAACACCTAGTGCCAAATCAAAAAACTCTTTTGTACTCGTATACATTGTCCTAGTCCACAAAGAATTCCTCATGAATTTTGCATGGTAGTATAACCTAGGAATAGAATTGAAGGAGATTCTTGTCCACATCATGATGCTTCAAGTCCATACCAGAACAAGACTGGCATAATGTTTATTAAAGCCTTGACACTATTCAAATTATTGGCCAGTTTGGAAAAGATGAGATAAGAATTTTGTAAATAGTAGTGAAATAGTTTGTAAAAAGTAATCAAATTGTTTGAGTTCAAATGTTTTATTGGATTTAAAAAAAGGTGAGAGAAAAAGTTGAATAAAAATATTATAAAGTTATATTGTTAAAATATAATTTTTTAATATAATTTTTATTTTGAAATTTGAAAAAAGTAGTATTGTTTGGAAGTTTGAAAAAATTGTAATGATTAGATGAAAAAGTTAAAGATTTGAAATTAAAAAATGTTTGTGTTTGAGTGATGTTCGTGAAGAAAATTATGAGAAGTTTTAAAATGAGATGAGATAAGATCATCTCACTTTCCAAACAAGCCTGTCCTTTCAAACGTTCGATCACAGTCCTTATTGACTCCAAATCAAGTAGCAGCTCATGAACTTAAAATATCCATCCTGACCAGAAGAACCAATTTTTCCTATCATTGTCAAATTAGAAGTTGTGAACAAAAATCTCAGACACCCACATAACAAATAGTGAAGACCCATATGAAAACCAACCAATCCCCGACTGAACTACTGGTCGTCTGGTCCCAATATCAGAAATTCACCATTTCATACAGAACAGAAATATTTCAGTAAAATGGAAAATCACTTCGAGTAATTACTGGACTGGTTTGGTTATAAACTCTCTCGTCTCGTCTTTATCATTATAACTTTTTTAAACTCCTATATAAAATATAATAAATAATTAAATTTTTTTAAATTTTAAAATAAAAATAATATTATAATAATATTTTATTTAATTTTCCAATTCTCATTTTATTTAACATTCAAATTCTCAATTTAACTGCCTAAACAAAACGAGGCCTAAACAATATCAAATCAACCCAAACAAAATATAGTAATCATTGAAAAATAAAGATAAAACAAAAAAACAAAAAACTTGCCTGAATTCCTAGTATTTCAGCATCCTCAGCAAGGAACAAAGTCATATGACTAGTGAGATTAAACGGCGCCGTAAGCCACCGGCCGGGAGGCACGTTGAGCTGGGCACCACCTCTCTTTCCCAACTTGGAGATTGCCGAGACTGCCCTCTCAAAAGCCTCGGTGTTCACAGTGACCCCATCACCGACCGCTCCAAAGTCTGTCAGGTTAAACGCTACGGGCCTCAGCAGCGGCATGGACTTCATCGGGGCCCGCCGGAACACCAAGAATCCGTCGACAATATTCCTCTGCCACAAGAGAACCGAGGCAAGGGCCGCGATCCAAAGCACCGTGAAAAGGGTCCTGTGGTTGGACAAGAACGCGGGGACCCACCGCCTCCATTCCAGCCTCTGGTGGTTGGACCGCCCGACAGGCAAGGTCTCCACCATCACTCTGATACAACTACAACGAAGAGAAGAACCGAATTCTGTAAAAGTGAAGCCAAGCCAGTCACAAGTAGGTAAATGGGTGATCCAAATGGTGCGGGTGATCGAGTTTCACCATGTGGGGTTGTGGGTTTTGTTTTTTTTGATTTATGGGAGAATCTAGTACTCTATATCAAATCGAATTTTGAGTATGGGAATGGCGAGAGCGAAAGAGAAGAGGCAGACAACTTGTCGGAATCAGGTTTGTTCTGTTGTGTATGGGGAATCGATGGAGTGCATTTAAAGGGAAGGTTTTTCCGGGTTCGTTGATTTTCTGGGACACTGGCGTCTTATGTTGGACGCGTGTTCACGGTGTCCTTCTATCGAGATAACTACGTTTCCAACAATTTAAGATTAACCCTACAGAATTTGGATCTAATTCGGACTTTCTACTAGATAAATAATTTATAAAAGATAAATATTTGAAAAAATCTTGTAATTATGTACTTATATGTGTATTAATTTATTGTGATTATTTATAAATATTTTAACAAAATTTTTTTTAAAAAAATTTATATATTAATTGATATAATAGATTATAAAATAATATTACATATAAAATCACATCATTTTACAAATTTATTTTATCCATAGCATTTTTCATATATTAAAAAAAAATTATTAGTTTAAGTCTCTCAAATAATATTAAATAATTAATAAATATTATGAACAGAAAATTTTTATACATGCTTAAAAATGTTTCTTTTTATCTACAAAAGATTGCAATTAAATTAGTTTCACATGCCAATGCAAACACGGTTAACCGCAGCTAGATATCTTGGTTTCGACTTCAGTAGTAGATAGACACAAGATAGAATCGGTTCAAAGATTTCTTAGTTTCTTAAATTAGTTCCACCAATACTAACGATATCATACACGTTTGATTTCTTTCTCAATTTTATTTATTTATTTTTATCTTCTTGATTTCGACAGTCTTGAGTTTTTAAATTTACTTTTAAAAAAAAATAAAATTTATTTTTAAAAAATTAATTTTCTTTTCACGTGAATCTTATATATATATTTTTTTAAATTGATAAAATGACGCTTGTATATTTACGACTGTAAATATTATTTTTCATAAAATAAAGATATTATGATAATAATTGAAGAATAAACGAATTATAATTCGAATTATATCTATCAATAACAGACTTGCCCCCACATAAACAAGTTATAAGTTCTTAAACATTGAGTATACAAAAATTCTGGATCTGTTGGGTGCATACAAAGTAAAATGCAAACCATACGTCTATATTGAGTAACAGTTGGGCAAAGATTGGACAAACATACCGACGGAGTAGGTGAAGTGGTGGGATGTCAAAATGGGTCCAAATTAGTAGTCCCAGCAAAAAGCAGTTGAGGAGCTACAATCATCACATACTCATTATTGAATCATTAATGTTCTCAGCTGTTAGGGCAGTTGACCCAATCCAAAATGAACACCTATTCACGAACCAACTCAACCCCTCCCCATTACCCAACATTCTTAACATGTTTTTTTGGGAATTGCATCAGGTTGAAGCTGAGAATAATCCAACCATTTGGGAACAGCATCTCTTCGAATGGTGAGCACTCACATTTGATATCTTGTTAGTTTTCTTTAACTTTTTACCAACTCATGGCCGGGCGTCAGTGTTTAGGGATGGATCTCGTGTATGCGTAGTGGATATTAATTATTATAATATCCCATATTCAACTAATTAATTGTGATATTCAAGGTAAGAAAAATATCAAATTAAACTTATAATATCACTCCATAGTACCATATATCCCTTCATAATCAACAATTCAATAAACTCTCGATAAAGTATCCACATCCCAATAAATCAAATCAACATAATATCAATATGTAATCTATTGAATAAAATCCTCCAATAATCACAATACCCTTAAGTACTCAATCCACTATCCTTAACTAACCTTTGCCCATACTTCCTATTCTTGACTCCTTGCTGAATCCTCAAAATCATCTGGAAATATTGAAAGTGATTGGGTGAGTTATCAATAAGCAGTGAATATATACTAGTATGTAAACATGAGTCAATACATAATGCAAATCAAAACTGATTATCAAATTATCATAGTGAACTTCAGAAAATATTTATATATAGCAATAAAACATATACAAAACCCTTTGGCATAATCATAACTGAACAATATTATAACAAAACGTATTTCATGTTTAACCCTCGTGATAAGGTTGTGCAAATCCTGGCGGTTAATTGAGCAGAAACAGAATGTGAATATTCCCCTTATTATTTTTGGAGCTCCGAGTATGTACATAGGAAAGACCATGCAGAAAATCACTTTGTTTTCAAAGTGAGTGCACCAGAAACAAAGATGTTGGTATTAACATTATAACAGAGGCCAAAATTTATACATGTGGTAATGTCAGGACAGAAAAAGAAACAGAATGTCATGCTAGAGGTTTTTTTTAGATGCAACATCATCTTATAACAGAGTAGTACTAAACAAAACCAAATAATCTTCATAAAATTATGTAAAAAATTTCATATTTTATACAACTGAGAATAAAATACCAAAAATCACTTATGTCTACACCAGTCATGACAAAAGATGTTTTTCTTTTCTTATATGGATATCATGACTAATGTAGATAAAATGACTGAGGTTGTGTTCAAGTTTTTCATAACAAAACAAAATTCATGCTTTTATAAAATCAACATTAGTCCATTCCTTTTATGCAAAGTCTAGTATAGGAGCACCACTTACTTGATTCTTGCTATGTATTATTTTAGCCTTGGGTCCGACCTCTAACAGTATCACAACTTAAAACTATAACACATTCACTAAAAAAAAGTTAATAACCTAAAAAAGCATGCCACTAACTTTACTAACGAACCTCAAACCAGCATAAAACCAACTTCATTATGAAAATCCATAACTTGAGCTACATATTCAGCGCACACAAATTACTCACATCCAAAGAAATTCACTACCTTAGGAAACTTAGCCCATCCTCATATTTGCTTAACCATTTACCACAAACTTACTATTATTTCCAAACTCATTTCGGACATGTTATACAAATAGTTCACATATTTAAACACAACTTAAAATCAACTTTTCAAACAAATAATAAGCATATTTACTCCCTACATGTTGAACTGACATTACCAATAACATTATAGTTGCTATTAATTCTACTCCGCACACAATACTACAAACTTGAGACTCCTTATATGTCAAACAACCACCCAAACAACCATAATTTCTACATGTCCAACACAAACAGTCCACCATCACAACAAGTTCAACACAAATGCCAATAGAACTTCTACAAACCAACACCATAACTTCACATAAAATGATAGATTTATCATAAAAAATAGAATACTCACTTCACATAAATCTCCAGTAACACCAATCATCCATGCCACAATAGTACAATGTGAAATGCAAGACAAAATACTTGAAATTACTATTACTTAATTTCATGTGATGACCCGTCAAATTTAGAGAGCAAGACGATGTTGGCTAAGGCTGATTCCAATGGCTTGTGATAAGGCAGTTATGTTCAAATAGAATTTTAAAACAGTTGTTAATACATGACAGAAGGGACAATTTTTGAGCGAGGTAAATCAACCAGGACATACCTTATGGTGAGAGGTTATCTATGGTGGCCCTTCGTCTGTCTAGTTCAAAACAAAAAGACATATGTTCGTGTGAGTGAGAACCCAAGAGCTTGCTACACATAATTGGCTCTGATACCAATTGTAACGTTCCATACTCGGAGGTCCAATGAGTTAGTTCTTGTTACCTAAATTATCTCCCAACAATACAATATATATATATATATATATAGATACACTCCGAAGGCTTTATAAATATAAATTCATTCGTTCATACTAAGTATAGGTGTTCCTCTACAAAGACCCCAACATAATAATCAGCAATTCACTAAGTCTTGATAAAATGTCCTAAGCCCAATAAATCAAATCAACATAATATTAATATCCAATCTACTGAATCAAATCCTCCTATAATCATAGTACCCTTAGGTACTCAATCCACTATCCTCAACTAAACCCTGCCCATACTTCCTATTCTTGATTCTTGGCTGAATTCTTAAAATCATCTAAAAATATTGAAGTTGATTGGGTGAGTTATCAACAACTCAGTAAGCAGTGAACATATACTAGTATGTAAACATGAGCCAGTCCAGAATGCAAAACAACTGATGATCAAATTATAAGAGCAAACTCCAGAAATATTTATTTACAACAATAAAACATATACAAAATGCTTTGGCATAAACACAACTGAACAATGTCATAACAAAATATATTCCATGTTTAACCCTTGTGGTACGGCTGGGCAAACCCCAACGGCCAACTGAGTAGAAATAGAGTGTGAATCTTATCCTCATTATTCTCGAAACCATGAGTTTGCACACAGAAAAGATCACGCAGAAAATGGTGCACATAAAACAGAGATGTTGGTACCAACATTATAATAGAGGCTACAATTTTACACTCGCGGTAAGGTCTCGAAGGAAGCATAATTAGAAAGTCATGCCAGATGATTTTAGATGTGACATAATTTCATAACAATATACTGAACAGAACCAAATAATCTTCATATAATTATGTACAAAATCTCATATTTTCATAACGACTCTATTTTATACAAATGAAAACAAAATGTAAAAAATCGCTCATGTCTAAACCACCCATGACAGAAGATATTTTTCTATTCTTATATGGATATCATGAGTAATGCAAATAAAAAGACTGATGTTGTTTTCAAGTTTTTCAAAACAAGAAAAAAAAAAAGAGAGCATGTTTTCATATAATCAACCTTAGTCTATTCCTTTTTTTTGTATAGTCTAACATAGAAGCATCACTTACCTGACTCTTGCCACATATTATTTAAGCCTAGTGTTAGACCTCTAATAGTGTAACCTAAAACCATAACATATTCATGAAAAAAAAAATTAATAACCCAAACAAGCATGCCACTAACTTTACTAACAAACCAGAAACAAGCACAAAACCAACTTCATTAACAAAAATCCATAACTCGAGCTACATATTCAGCTTGTACAAATTACTCATCACATCCAACAAAATTCCCTACCTCATTAAAATTAGCCCAACCTTGTCTTTGGTTAACCATTTGCCACAAATTCGATACCACAAACTTACTTAACCATGAAAATTAGCCCATCCTCATAGTTGGAAGCTAGCCAGTCCATCCCTAATATTACATCGAATGCCAACATTTGGAATACCACTAGATTAACTAGAATTAACCTCCCTTTGATAGAAATTAGGCATCAATAAAGGATCTTATTACGTGTCATCGAATTCCCCATCGCGATGGGTTGAGACTAGTAATTCTAACCCAACTGTTCAACTTCTAAAATATAGAATTTGGCATAGTCCATTGAAATAAAGAATGGGTAGCCCCATAATCAAACAAAATGGTAGCTTTCTTGGAGAAAAGAGTGAGGATACAGGTGATTAAACTTGATATAATCCATTGAAATAAAAGGATGAGTAGCTCTAGAATTAAACGAAAGGTAGCTTTCTTGGAGACAAGATGGGATATATGTGTGATTAGATCATTCTTGTTGTCAGCCTCTCTAGGCGTCAGTGCAAACACTCAAGCTGGCATAGTTCTACGTTGATTGTTTACTTGTGTCATTGCTTGAGAACCTTGAGGTGGGTTGGGGTTTTTGTTGTCCTCCAATAGCAATTGACATTCTCTAATGAAATGTTCGGTTTTATCGCATCGGAAACTTACAGAGATTATTCAGTAGATTCCCCTACAATTGCCTCTAACTTCAGCTGCTCCCATCATTTCTCTTCTTCCACGGTCCTTGATCCATACTGGAGTAGGATCCTTGTGAAGTAGCTTTCTTTCTCCAATCTTGCAGTTCTGTACTTCTATTGAGGCTCTGCTTAAGTATAGTTGCGTTATCCACTAGCTCTGTGAAGTTATGAATCTAAAAAGCCACTATTTGTTCATATGTTTAGTTCTTCAGACTTTCCTCAAACTTTCAGGCCCTCTTCCCTTCATCAGGAATCAAATAGTAAGCGAAATGTGACAGGTCTACAAATTTTGCAACATACTGGTGGACTATCATAGCTCTCTGAACGAAGCTAGCAAACTCCTTGGCTCTCACATCTCTAACTGATCTGGGAAAGAAGTGATCGAATAAAATCTTTTTGAAGTAGGGCAATGTGACGACTCCTTTCCCATCAGCTTCACTGATGGTTCTCTCTGCAATCCATCATCATTTTGCTTCACTTGTCGGTTTGAGGTGGATTACAATACTTTCTACTCATTTGTGCAGTTCAAGACCCAAAGTATCTCCTCTATATCTTGGATCCAATCCTCTTCCAGGGTCATCTTGCCTTTCCCATCAAATGAAGGAGGGTGCATCCGATTAAATTGTTCCACTGTATGGCCCCCTTCATTACTACTGAAATTGCGACCTGGGGAATTCTGAGTGAGCTCTTCTATTAATTGTTGCGTTGTTGCTCGGAGTATTTTATAAGAACTCAGATGATCTTCTCCTTCCTCATTAGTCGTGTTCAACTCTGAAAGGTTTCGTACACAATGACGAGGTGGCATCCTAAAAACTTAGATTTAATTAAATGTTTCGAAATAAAGTATTCATGTGAAAATATACATATAATTGTAACCACAATATATATATATATATATAATACTTCAAAAATATTAAACTACATCTAAAAGTGTACACGTAACTATAGTAAAAATATACACAAGATTTGTAAACACAACTAATATACATATGGTAATTTTTTTTTTTGTTTTTTTTAACCCGTTCCTACCCGTAGCTTATACCAATTTAAAATAAATATAATCCAAAACCTTACATTTCACAAAACTCATGCCCTAAAGTTTGCAAAAGTATAAGATTTAAGGTTTGGTCAAACCTAAGTATCGAAAGCCACAGAATTTGAAACCTCAAAACATATCCCAATCCTCTCTTACAAAGACATCGAGTCAGAATTCCGTACATCTTTAGGATCTAAACCTTATATTTGATCAATTCATATATTAAAGTCTACAAAACCTAAAACTTAGCAATCATTCAAGCTTATGTTCTCTAAAATTTAAGCCTTAATTAAATCTTATCTCAATCCTCATATGTCATAAAATTAGTTCTTAAAATCTACAAAATAAAAAACTTCAGATTGAGTAGGACACATTCCCTAAAGTTTGCAGATTCTAAAACCCTAAATATCAACAACATTACTCTTTGACGTCTATAGAATTCTAAACATCAAATCTGAAAATTATTTCCCTCCCAAAACCTCATATATTGAAGTTTGCAGTATCTCAAATCTGGCTCTGATACCAATTGTAACACCCCAATAAAATACCCACATCCCAATAAATGAAATCAACATAATATTAATATATAATCTACTGAATAAAATCATCCAATAATCACAGTACCCTCAGGTACTCAATCTATTATCCTCAGCTAAACCTTGCCCATGCTTCATATTCTTGATTCCCTGCTAAATTCTCAAAATCACATGAATATATTGAAGGTGATTGGGTAAGTTATTAATAACTCAGTAAGCAGTGGACATATATTAGTATGTAAATAAGAGCCAGCCAGCACGGAATGCAAAACAAAACTGATTATCAAGTTATCAGAGTGAACTTAAAAAAAAATATTTATTTACAACATAAAACATATACAAAATCCTTTGTAATAAACATAACTGAACAACATCATAACATAACGAATTCCATATTTAATCGTCGTGGTAGGGTTATGCAAACACCAGCAGACAATTGAGTAGAAATAGAATGTAAATATTCTCCTTATTATTTTCAAATCCATGAGTGTGCATGTATACTCCCATACCCCACGAGCCTGGTAGGACGAGCCATTGGCATAGACCTGCTAGGGTTTTCCTATGGGTGCCATTAACACTTCTTCTAGGAAGCTAGTGAACTTGATCATGAAGTCTGTCAGCACTTGCCCTTTTATCACCTTCCTTGGGAGATATTCAACGTTGACCTTGCTCAGTTCGATGGCCCAGTTCAACAGGCGGCCTGGCATGTCTAATCTTTGTAGGACCTTCTTAAGGGGGGTGTTTGTGAGTACCTTCATAGGGTGAGCTTGTAAATAGGGCCTCAATTGCCTGGAGGCTATCACCAAGGTGAAAGCCATCATGTCTATCTGCGGGTATCTCGACTTAACTCTTCTACCAACTCGTGTAGTAGCTAGGCCATTGTTGGTTTTCTTTCTCTCGAACTGGGACTGCCGACACGGCATGAGGCGATACTGATAAATACTCCTACAAATCTTCTCCTCGTTCCGATTGGCTGAGGAGCAGTAGATGAGTCAGATACTCTTTCCACTTATCGAATGCCTGATTACATTCGATGTCCCAGCCTTGTTCATTCCTTGAAGAATGGTAGGCGTTTATCTGTTGAATGATAGATAAATCGGTTCAGAGCTGCTACTCTCCCGACCAACCTTTGCACCTTGTTGATGTTCTAAGAAGGAGACATGTCCATTATTGCTGTAAACATTTCTGAGCTATCTTCAATTCTCCGCTCAGAAACCATGAAGCCCATGAGCTTTACCGAATCCACTCCAAATGCACATTTAAATAGGTTGAGCTTCATTTTATACCATGGAAGGACTACGAAAGCCTTCCGCAAGTCAGCGAAGTGTTGCTTGAGCTCTTTGCTCTTGACCAGCAAGTCATCCACGTATACCTCCACATTGCGGCCTATTTGATTTTTGAACATCCAGTTGACGAATCATTGGTAAGTTGCCCTCGGTCAATGATAAACACATTTTTCTCTTCATCGTCCATACTCATTCTGATTTGGTTGTACCACAAGTAGGCATACATGAAGATGAGCAATCGATGGCCTGCGGTGGAATCAACAATCAAATTAATATAGGGCAGCATGAAGCCATCCTTCGGGCAGCCCTTATTCAAATTGGTAAAGTCTACACACATTTTCTATTTGCCATTCGGTTTCTTTACCAACACGATGTTGGACAACATTCAGGATAATGTGCTTCTTGAGTAAACCTTGCCTCCAGGAGGTGATCAACTACCTCAACTATGGTGCCATACTTCTAAGAGCTGAAGCTCCTATGCTTCTTGGACTTTCTTGGCTTTAGGGTCCACACACAGGCAGTGCTCAATGAACCCGTTGTCGATCCTAGGCATCTCCCCATAACTCCAGGCGAACACACCTTATAGACTCCAGCCTCATTCCAGGTCTCTTTCTGGTTCTAATCTGTACTGTCTGTACTGTATACTTCGGCCTTGTGGGATCTACAGGAACTAACTCTAGGGGTTCATTCAGTTCTGCTTGTTAGAGTATCGCATTGTATGAGTCCAAACCTCTTAACCCCCGCCTCTCAGTTCCTGGGCATAGCATTCCCGAGTAAGTACATGCTCTCTTAACTTCACTAACTCTAGACCGAGTAGGGGACTTCATCTTCAAACGATAGGTCAATATGATTGCCTCTAGGCAGTTCAACATGAACCATCTGAGTATCACATTATATGATGACAGAGCCTTCACCACCAAGAAGTATGTCATAGTCGTAGAGGTTCTGGGCACTTACTAGCCAAAACTAACAAGGTGATTGTGCCTGCCAGCTAGACTAGTTTACCTTTGCAGCTCTTCATGATTCGCATGCTCGTTCTGGCTTGGTCCTATATCTTTCATGAACTCGCAATTTGGTCTCCGTAGAACTTCATTTTCATGCTAGAGGCTTCACACTTCCATGGTCAGCTTCTTTATCATGTCCTCTGTCTTTGCTAGTTTGGCCTCCATGTTCTTCAGTGATCTCACAAACGATGCCACTATTGATGTTGTGTTTGGAAGCCTAGGTAACTTAACAGTTCTTCTCAAAGACCAGCAAGATCCAATGAAATGATCCTCGAGTTGGTGAGGGACACCTCCAATGCCTAATTTAGAATTATTTTTTTAATAAGGAGAATGCTCGAAGAGAATGTTCAGACCCTTTACTTGAGACTGGGAAGTGCTTATATACCTGGTTTTGGTGGTCCCCATTTACTGCTAACAGATCTTGCAAGGGCGTATTAAGCTTTGTACTAGTGGCAGTGTCCTCCTTTGTCATGTCAGCCATTGCCTTGTCATATTGTTTGTGGGTTTTTAGCTTGTCCCTTATTGCAGGTGAGAGGGAGTTGCGCACACTACCGTGATTGCAAAAGTAAGTGGACATAAACTCTGTCTTTGTATGCTGGTCTCTCAAACCATTTAATGCGACATGCCCGTTGTTCAGTGGTGTGGGTTAAAACTCGAGTGGATGATGTGCCAGGTCACCAAATCTTCCCTAGGCCAGATCTGGCCCTCCTTCTTTTGTAATTCCTGGGCTAGGGCTATCCAATGGCCGACTTGGGCCTCGTAGGGGATGAACTTTACGCGGCCCAAGGTGGGAAATTAACTTTCCTCTTATTCTAAAACTGTAAATATCATTTCTCATATAAAAAATAAAGATTGACTATATTAAATTACTTTTTCGGTGGCAAAAACAATAGTTGCCATCACAAAGTATCTCCTTTTAATGCTAATGCAAATGTATCTCATCGTGGACTCCTAAGACAATAGGTCTTTGAATTCTAACTGCCCCATCTTCATCTAGTCTCTTTTGAGATCATTTGTAACAACCTAGCCCAATATTAACAGGGTCAAAAGAATAATGATAATAGTCCAAATTAAGTTTAGAGCCATATTAAATAAGCTCACTAGTAATAGTTTATTAAGTTTGACTATGAATTTCTAATTAGGTCTACAAAAGCTTATTGTAAGGCATGTTGTGATTAAATGGTTGATTTTGAATGATATTAATGGCCCAATATTTTTTAAAATTCCAAATGAGATTATTGAATAATTTTGAGTAGTCTAGGGGCTAGAAAATTTATTATAATTTATGATTGGTTAATATTATTTACTGTGCCCAATAATATTTGTTTAAAGCCCATTTTATATTTATTGAGAAACGATCCCATATTAAATCAATATTAAGCTAAAAAGAGTTATTTAAAAACGAGTAAAAGGCCATGCTCGATAGGGTTGTTAATTAACCTATAAAAATTATAGACAAGTCCTAGACTTTGGTTTAAGCCTATTGAAAGACCCAACCCATTTGTTAAGCCCGATTGAATTGATAAAGCCCAAAAGACCCCTAAAGCCCACAAAAATAGGCCGAATAAAACACCCCAAAATGCCCTACACGTAACCCACCTCAAGGAAAACCATGCATACATAAGGTTCATGTTGCGCCTAAACTTTGACTCAAATTAATGAACTAAAAATTTAGTGCAGTTTTACCTGTAAGTATACAGGTACTGTAGTATCTTACAAGATCGAATCCAAAGGGATTGACTTTTGTGATAAAGAAAATAAATTCAAACAATGAAACGAAATTACTAAAAGAAACGTACAATCGAATATAAAGATGAAGATTTATAAAATAAATGAATCAAACTAAAATGATAAAATGAATTGATATAGAGAAAGACTAAGGTTTCGAGGATCCGTCCAATAATTTATGATATTGTTTCCGATCGATTTACTTCAATTAAACTAGAATAATGATTCTGTTTAATTAGAAGATTTAGCATTTAAGATAAAAAAAAATAGTTGCTTATGATTTGAGTGTGAATGATTGATAATTAAAACATTCACAAATCTATTTGAATATTACAGGGATTCCTCAAGCATTCACTGTATTCGAAAATCACAGTGAATCAAGATAAATATATAGATAATCAAAATATCCAATAATAAAATCCTTCAATCGATCAAGCTCACAGAATAAATTTTACGTGGATCCGAAAACAATATTTAAATCATTAAAATTCACTTCTAACCTTAGTATGAAAATTTAGCCAATCATGTTCATTACAAATACTATGGAAATCACATAAATATTCTTCGAAAACTAAAATAAACACAAGAAATACTAGGCAACAATTTAGAAACAATAAAATTTGGAACCCAGTTGATGTCGAGAGAATAAAATCCATGCCGTTATTGAACTGTAGAAAATAGAAATGAAACTAGTAGATTGGATGAAAACTCCCTCCACATCAATCACCTTTTCTCCAGCCGACCTCACACATTTTAAATCCCCACCAACCAATTCTGATCTCCACTCAAACATAAATCCCAGCCAATTAAATTAATCCAGCTGATTCCCTTCAACCCCAGCAAAATCATGCATCGACTTCTTCAATCCTTCCCACCTCACGTCCCTCTTCTCTCACGTCAACTCCAACGAAAATCTGGAAGCTCCCTACACGTCTCCCTCTCTACTCACCTGTTCACTCTACCTCTCTACTCACCCTCTCTCCCGTCCCTTCTGTCTAGCAATATATATATATAGCTGCCTCAAGTCGGCGCCAAACATGGAGTTCTTTCCTCAAATCCCAATTCATTCCAGCCAACTTCTCATAAACAATCACCATCGACTTTCACTCTTTACTCCCCTTCAATCATGGCACCTCTCTTTGTTTGTTTCTTTCTTTCTTTCCCTTTTTTTTTTCCAGCCCCACACGTCTTCACGTTTTAGCCAGCCCCACTTCTCCTCTCTTCTCTCAACCAAAATAAATCTCAGCCGACTTTTTTTCTTTTCACATTGCCGTAATTCAGCCCCCCTTATATGACTTTGATGTTATACCACCGAAAATTCTCAAGCCTCCGTGATTTTCATTTAACTATAAAGATCACATGAATCTTGAATAATCAAAGGAAGAGAATAACCACCGAAAGTTATTTATCGTTCTTCATTTTGTATACTTTTCAGTTGTTCAAGTACACCGCTTCCTTTCTTCTCTTCATTCCTCTCAATTATTATGCACTTTTGGTCAAAAGTTCCAACTGTATCCCATTTGAATTTTATTTAAGCTGAAAATAAGAAGAAAGAAATAACACTCAAAAATAAATTAAAAGAAAAATAGATTATCAAAAATAGACTATATATGTGAGGAAATATTGTCCCATTAAATCATAGTTATAGAATTAAGCATAAACATAATATCAATCAATTAAATATCACAACTCGTATTTATGCTTATTAACTATTTTTCCATCTAAAACCAATAATAGTAGCACGAAGAATTTAAAATACATTAGTTTTAAGTAGCTAAAATATGTAATATTTCAGCTCAATCGGTTCACATCTTGATCATCTTCAACCTTGGGTTGCTGCACACCAACAACAACCATGTCATGTCTGCAATCTTGTAGCCACCAAAAGCTCCACGCATGCCACAACCGATCATGTCCAGCCACCAACCAATTATATTTATTGTAGATTGTGATATTAAATATATGAATTTATTGAATGTGAGTTATTATTTATTTTCGTGAACTACTACCACAAAAAGATGCATTAGTTCAATGGTAAGTGTGTGTGTGTGTGTTATTTTAGAGGAATGGGAATGGGTTCGAAACTCCATGGCTACACTTTGATGGTTTAATTGTATCAAAGCATGGAATAGCCTTTAAGGACCAAGGGGTGCACGACCCATTCAAATCGGTGGGTGGCATGGGCATAAGGCTTGTTTGAAGCGCAACTTGAATGGGTGTGTTTCGAACCAGTGACCTCCCTTAGGGAAGGGAGGTGTCCAACCACTTGACCAAGCATGTCCTTGATGAAATATCATGACTTTAAACTAGTAATTGCTGCTTGAAAAGTCACAAGTTAAAAGTTGTGATCTTTCACAAGGTGCTACTTCATTATATATAAATAGAGGATGAGATCTACAAATTTAAACATTCCTTTTTCTCATTTTTTCAATCATTTTTACAATTTTATAGAGAAACTCTAAAGAAAAAACTTCAGAATTGCTATCTGTAATTGGTAACTTTGTTGTATCTTAGAGGTAAATTGTTTGTAATATGGTAGCATACTCTTTCAAGCGAGAGAAATTATCACTTTAAAGATAGTATTCTACACGCCTCAACGTTGTATTTATTTTTTCTGATTGCAAACGTTGGATCCAAACTTACCTATACTTCTAGAACCCAAATTCTACGACAATGACAAAATCAAGGTGGATTGCAAGAAACTCAAAGAAGATGAAGTGGCATGTAGAGGGTACATTCTAAATACACTTTTTGATTGGCCCTATGACTTGTTTACATCAATCAAGTCACCAAGAGAGATTTGGGAGGCATTGGAGTTCAAGTATTGAACCGAAAAGCATATGGATAAATTCTTTATTATGAAATATTTTGAATTTACAATGAATGATAATACTTTTCTAATAGATCAAGTCCATGAATCGAAAGTTCTAGTGAATAAACTTCGAGACCTTAATGTTGAAGTTTCTAAACCTTTACAAGTCGGAGCTATTATTGCCAAACTTCCTCCAAGTTGGAATAATTATAGAATGAAATTTATGCACAAACCAAAAAATGTCACTATAGAGCAAATTAAAAAACATTTATGAATTGAAGAGGAAAGTCGAATTTGTGATAAGAAATTATTTTCTCAAAATGACTCTAAAGTGAACTTTGTTGATGAGGAAAATAAGTTTCAAGGTAATTTTGGAGAAAACAAGAGAAAATATAGTGATATTTCCAACCATGGTGATATGTACAATAAAATCAAAACTTGTTACAATTGCTAAAAGAAAGGACACTTCAAGCGTGAATGCAAGTTCAAGAAGAGATACATGGCAATCCAAAACTTATTACAATGGCAATCCAAAAAATGCAAATCTGGTCGAAAATGAGAGTTTAAAAATTTAGCCATGGTCTCTGAAATGCACATTAGCATGATTACTGAGTTAAATATGGCTATAACAACTGAGTCTTTTGATTGGTGTTATGATTCAGATACAACTGTCCATGTTTGTAATTAGAATTCTCAATTCAAAAATAACAAAGATGTAGCATATGGACATGTAGTACTAATGAGAAATCACAACTCTACAGAATTTATGGGAAATGGAACTGTGGAAGTTAGTTCACTTCTGGGAAGAAACGTATTCTTTTCAATGTTCTTTTTAAATGCCCCTGCCATTGGTGTGCCAATGGTACATAACTTTGCTTATCTATAGAAGAACTGAATGAAAAAAGAGGTAAACGAAATATATGAAGAAGAAGAAAGAAGTACTAAGTCAGTGAGTTTTACCATTTTCATCTCTTCCCTTTGTCTCCCCTCCTGCTCCTCCTTGACTAAGTGCTCAGTTGCAATTCTATTTTCACAATTTTCATCTTCGCTGTAGATTGGTATATTTCCTTTGTGACCACCTCCGTGGATCTCCTCCGTCATTTTCATCTCTACTTGGCAACTCCTCTCTCACTTTCTATATTTGCAGCTGCTTGTTCGGATCGATATCTTCTTGGAGCACTACAAAACTCTCCTTATTCAGCTTCAAACTTTACATTAGAGTACATAGGAGTCTCAGCAAGCCTCACTCCTAGTATACCACTTTCATATGTAAAAATTGTCTTCCTGAAAAGGTATTCGCTTCCACTTTTTTAGTTTTATTGTTCATCTAAAAAAGAAGACAACTTTTCACCATTTTTTCCTGAAGATAAATGATAAAATTAACCTTTGGATTCTCTCGTTTTATGGTTTGAAATTAGCTTTTCTTCTTCTCTTATTGATATACTGGCTTTGCTTTAGCAATTTCTGTAGCTTCTTTTGTGCATTTGATTCTTTTGGACTTTGTTTTCTTTCATCAATTAAACTTTTTTCACTAAATTTCAAATTATAGTTTCACTTAATCTTCTTTCACCAGGTGGATTTCGTGTTAGAATTAAATAAGTACTTTTAAGGGGATCTTAAGTGAACTTCCTGGCTTTTAGATTTGTTGGATAACTTCAAGTACAAGTGCTTTGTTTAGATCACTTGAAAAAATAGTTTCTCTAGGGGCTGTGGGGCAAATACCAAGACCATTCTATCCACCTGGATCAAAAGAACCCAGAAATTGGAAATTCACAAATTTTACTATGAGGATACTTAAATCGGCATAGTTGTCAGAAAGCAAACAACAATAGATTCATGAAGACCATAGTTTCTTGATGCTTTTGCAATTTTATATCTATATTACTAATAATAGTCTCATCTTATCAAATTTCAAATGATTTAAGACTATTAAAAAAATGACTAAGACTAGAGTGATTAACTACCTTCCTTTGAAGTAAAAGCAGCTTG
The DNA here is from genome assembly GCF_018687715.1 of Carya illinoinensis. Classification (NCBI taxonomy): domain Eukaryota; kingdom Viridiplantae; phylum Streptophyta; class Magnoliopsida; order Fagales; family Juglandaceae; genus Carya; species Carya illinoinensis. The sequence goes on from NC_056754.1 coordinate 41,564,103, forward strand.
TGCTCTATATTTAGAGAACACATCAATAAGGATAGCCTTCTCCTTGATCTTTAACCTGTATCATGATCAATAGAGAATTTATAGTTAAGAATAGAAAATCCTGTCAACAACTAAATCCAAAATACTGGAAATTTGGATAGTACATCTTTGCGGACCTTGAAATGGCCAACTTTGGAACTTTCTCTCTTTTTTCTTTTCCTACTAGCTTGCAGGAACGTTTTCATTCAAAGTAATCTCCTTCCAATTATGGGGAGTCAACTTTTGTTATTAGTGTCTAGTTGATCAAGTCACAGTTACTAATGTGTACATTTCAATGACTTCAAAGATTGTCATAAATGTCACAACTGTGTACCCACAAGCACAATAAAAACTCAAACTATAATTTAGACCATATTTTTTTTTCACATTTTTACATTTTGTTTTGTTTTTATAGCCTGTCTCAACCCTCACACTAGGGTTGTCAATAAATTTGGATTTGTTTTGAATTATATGTTTGATTTGTTCTAGTTGGTTTAAGATGATTTTTAATGTTCTAAAATATTCTCTAGATGGAGAAAGGGAAGGAGTATGCATCTCCTATAACACCTCCTACCGCAGATCCAGTAACAAATCTATCAACAAATTCATCAACCCAGATATTCATTAATTAAAGTTAAAATTCAGTTTTTGTTCCTTATCATAACTAATTTTGTTCCGTAGGTGATACAAAGATCATTCTATCCACTTGGATCAACGTCTCCTACTGCAAATCCATCGACCAATCTAGCAATCTAGGTGAAGTGAATACTAAATCAAGTTATTATGATTGTTCTAATAATGTCTATACTTTGTGCTTCTTGTTTTCTAGATTTATTTTTTCTTTTTTTGCACATGAAAAAGGAACAAATAACTCAATCAAAAGCATGAGGCTATATTAGTACATCTTTGTTTCATAATCATTATTGGTTTATATGTTAGGTGATACCAATAACATTTTATATGGATTTCTCAAACTATATGCATGGTTACCATGCACCAATGTCACATGCGAAGTTACCACCATTTTTTCCTCATCCTGATGGCAACCCATCCACATAGACTAATCAGGTGATAAGTTCGTTTATTAAGTAGTGGGCTTATTTTTCACCATGTTTGTAATCAATTTAAAATATTTTTGGGTGTAAATTGTAGGGAAATCCATTGCCCCCATTTCACTCATCAGTTCACCCTTCAATTGGTTTACACTTTGCAAGTTCAAGCCATATTGATGAAATTCAAAATGCCACACCTGACTCTACTAAAAAAAGTATGTCTACACCCTTTGATCATAATAATATTGAATCCAAAGACGAAGATGAGTTCGAGACATAATAATATTTGTTCATACTGAGGGGGGCGATATCATTGAGGAGCCGAAGTTGGTGATGATGTTTAAATCTGAAGATGAGTTACTTTCTTATTATAAAAGATATGGAAAGCAATGTGGTTTTGGGATAATGACACAAAGGAGTCATAGGTTTGAGGATGAGAGCCTCAGATATGTCATATTGGATTGTGCTCGTGCTAGAAAGGCATGGAACCATACGTCAAATGTCACAAGACCACATTCGACATCAAAGATAGGTTGTAAGGCAAGGACAAATGCTTCGTTCATCTAATGGGTGTTGATTGTTAACAATTCCCATAATCATGGCCTAAGTCCACAAAACTCGAGATTCTTTAGCTGCAATAGAGAAGTAAGCGAGTCTGTTAAAAGAGTGTTAGATAGAAATGATCAAGCTAAGATCAAAATGAACAAGAGTTTTATCTCTCTTGTGCAGGAAGCTAGTGGGCTTGAGAACTTGCCATTCAATGAGAAAGACTGTCGTAATTACATTGACAAGGCATGCCACCTTAGACTTAGGAAAGGTGGCGCTGGAGCCCTCCTTGAGTATTTTGCTAGGATGTAATATAAAAATGATGGATTCTTTTCACTAATGGATATGGATGATGATGGGCGGGAGAGGAATGTTTTCTGGGCAAATGCACCAAGTAGGGCAGCCTACAAATATTTTGATGATATCGTCACATTTGACACCACATATTTGATAAAGAGATATGAGATACCATTTGCACCATTTGTTGATGTAAACCACCATGGCCAGTCAATTCTTTTGGGGGCATGATTGATTTCAAATGAAGATACAAAAACGTTTACATGGTTGTTACTACATGGATGGAAAAGCTCCGAAGGCTATTATCATAGATTAAGATAGAGCTATGAAAAATGCAATTGTGCTCGTCTTTCCAAATAGCCAACACAGATTTTGCTTATGGCACATGTTGAAAAAAGTACCTAAGAAGCTAAGTTCACATGGTGCATACAAAACTGGGTTGAAAAGTCAATTGTTAAATTGTGTGTATGACTCTCAAACAATAGAGGAGTTTGAGAAATCTTGAGAAGTGTTAACTACGATGTACAACTTGAAGGAGAATGTTTGGTTATAGAATTTATACGCTGAGTGCACGTATTGGGAACCGGTATTCATGAAAGAAGTTTTATGGGTTAGAATCAGTACTCCCAATTCTCCCTCTTTATAATCTCTTCCTTTATTTTTTGAAGCTCTTCCTCTTTCCTTGATAACTCAATTTCTATCTTCACAAGTTGTTTTTCATTGACCTCACTGCTATTTGCTCATTGAAAATTGCAGTGCAGTAACTCCTAATTATGAACAAACAAACGATAGGTATGTAAAATATCAAGATTTAGATGCACATCAATGTAATTGAAATTTTTTATACCTTCGTATTGTACTTTGGACACCTAAAGAATGATCGTCCCGGATTTCTTGGCGTATTCAATGTTCTAAGTGACGCAGGCTTCCCACAAGTGCACATTGGGTTGTTTCTCAAGGTATGATTAACAAGAGAAGATGAAGAAACTGATGATGACATCCTATCACAGGGAATTAAAGTATGGCTTTTGATAATATACCTTTTGTTTTGGAATGCATACTTTTATTCTAATATATTTTAGTCCAGTTATTATTTATTACTATTTCTCAATGTGCCTTAAGCTCTACAGACTCTGTGGAGAATGTTCAATCTAATATACTTTTTCATGGTATTAATAATATTTATGTTTTTGTTCTTATTTATTAGAGTTAATTTAGTTATTCATTTTCTCTCACTTATTCCACGGTCATGTAGAAGGTGGTTGAAATCACTTGAACCAGTGCCTCACATTGTCACAAAAGAAAATCTTCTTTGTAATGCTTTAGGCTAGAATCGTGAGAATCACCATCTTGGGTTGAAGCCCCACTTGGGGCATGTACTAAAGCTACCGAGTCTCTAAGTACTTACTCATAGAATCCAAATTCGAATATTTAATCGAGCACAGAATGTCAAATTGTATGTCTTTAATGCTTGCAAGGTATATCAAATTACCTGAGGGTTGAAATCCATTCCTTTAAGGATACTCTATTAGGATTCTCATCCAAAAATGAATTTGAGTCAGCATTCAACAAATCTACACCCTTACTTGATTCCAAAGTCTTTAACCTTTGTCATCACAACTACAACTTGATTTAAATTTTATCAAGCTTGACAATATCTCCTTGAGATATCTAATCCAAGAATAGCAAGATAACAGAAAGTTTTTAAGTACCACACACCACTCAATTCAAGCCACCCATGGGCAACAATAAAATCACAGCCAATCCAATAGTTACACCATCAAATAACCAGTCGAAGTTGTAGTATTTCTAAAAGGAATTTTCAATTACTGCCATTAAAGTAAAACTGACTTGGTTAATTCTTAAACATCCAAACTAAGACTGAAATACAAAAAGGAAGCAAAATAAAAATTTCCATCAAGAACCATAATCAATTCACCTGAATTAATACCAGAAACATAAAAAATGCGTAATCAAATGATGGTGTGTTAAATTTTATGCATTGTGTGTCTGTGTGTAAAATTTTTATATTTTATTTCTCTGTATCTGACTAGTTATATTGACTATATGAAGAAAAAGTGGATGATAGCATAGAAAGTTTTGGCGATGCATTTATCTCATCTATGTTAACCTTGTAATTGTGATAAAGGAATGCCATTTTGTATTGAACAAATTGACAGAGACATTGTAACTTCTCCAGTATTTGGTAATGATGTTTACTCTATTTACTCTGTGAAGGTTGTTAATATGCCATTTCATCAAGATTAATCTCTATCATTATGCCTTTCTTTATGTTCCTTTCTACATTGTTCTTAACAGCGGTATCAGAGACAAGTTAATCCATGGCCGAGGGTAACACTAGCACTCGCTATTCGCAGCTAGTTGAGTCTTTAGTGGCTAATCTGGTAGGTTCAAGAAGTGCAGCAGAAAACTCATGTTTCCCTGCAGGTGGTAGATGGATTAGCTCAACAATTGCAGGTTGTATCAAGCAATTTGGAAACTTTGATAAAGCAAGTGGGCAAACAGGTTGAGGAATCTGTGGGTGGTCATGTTCTACGTAGTAGCAACCATTTTTTTTGAAGATTCTGGTGCCATTCAAACCAAGATTGTACATTTGGAGTTTTTTAAGTTTGATGGGAAATATCCAAATGGATGGCTCTATAGAGCTAACCAATTATTTAATTATCACCAACCTCACCCCCAGCACCATGTTATGTTAACTTCCTTCCATATAGAAGGGAATGCTTTTACATGGTTTTAAGAATTGGAACCCTTAGGTGGATTCTCTAGCTGGGACAACTTTGTTTGTGCATTGCTTACCCGTTTTGAACCTTCAGCTTATGAGGATCCAATGGAGGCTCTAACTAAGCTGCTACAAACCATTGCGGTGGAAGTATATAAATGTGAGTTTGAGTATCTCTCAAACCAGCTTCATGGGTTAGCGGAGCCTTACAAGCTCATCTGTTTTTTGTGAGGATTAAGGGAGGATATTCCTTACATGGTTCAAATGATACAGCCCCAATCATTATATATTGAGTGCATTTGGCATTGCAAAAATGCATGAGGAAAATGTGGTAGCATTAAGGAGGGCAGTTAAAATGGTCCAGGACCTCCAAAGACCTATTTGGCTTTTTCATCTCCCATTACCAAGTCTACTGTACCAGTGCAAAGTTTGTCTCCTACCCAAATGAACGAAAGAAGGGATAAAGGGTTGTGCTATAATTGTGATGACAAGTGGGCACCAAGTCATAAATGTCGTGCAGCTAAGTTGTTCATCATGAAATGTGAAGACTCAGGGGGTGAGGAAGATACTAGATCTATGCCTCCGCTTATTGTAGAAGGTGGTTCAGCTCTAAGTAGTCTGGTGAAGAGGCCAAATTCCAAACAAACAAGTCAGCCCCAAAAGTTTCAATCCATGTGATCTCAAGATCACCAAACCCACCACTATGAGAATTATCAACCAAATTAATGGAGTAAGGATTGTTATTTTGATTGACACTGGAAGTACCCACAATTTTTGTGGATCCCTTTGTGATAGCCTAGGCCCAAATTCCAATCTACCACTCCAAGATTATCAGTCAAGGTGGCTAATGGGGAGGCATTATGCAATGAAGGAATCACCAAGATAGTTAAATTTCAAATGCAAGGTATCGCATTTTCCATGGAAATTTATGTACTAATGTGGGGTGGTTGTGATGTTGTTTTAGGAGTCCAATGGTTGAAGACTCTTGGGCCTATTATGTGAGACCTTTCTAGATTATCTATGGCTTTTAAACTCTTTGGCAGAAATATTATTCCTCGAGGTCTCAACCCTAGTGCATTATCTTTAATGAAAGGGATAATTGTATTGCTAATGCCTTGTCAAGGAAATGTGAAGGGGAATTTTTAGCTCTAACAATACCTGTGGCAACTTGGCTAGATCAATTGAGGACTGATTATGTCACGTTGCCAGAACTAGTTTCCTTGTCGAAATAGTTCAAGGCAAGCCAACTTAGATTAGTCTAAATACATTGAGAAGGATGGAATTATTTTCTACAAAGGTCAGATTTATGTTAGGGCCACTACACCTCTTAAGGAGTAGCTTATTCAGTTATTTCATTATAGTCCTCAAGGAGGCCATTCAAGATTTCACACAACTTTCCACAAGGCTAGATCTAAATTTTTTTAGAAGGGTATGCGCAGAGACATTAGATCATTCATTAAATAATGTGATAATTGTCAAAGGAATAAAAGTAAGAATATACATCCTCCTGGACTTCTTCAACCTCTTCAAATTTCCACTAAGGTATGGAGTGATTTTCTATGGACTTTATTGAATAGCTTCCAGTTTCTCATGCGTTTAGTGTCATTACGGTGGTGGTTGATCGACTTACAAAATAGACCCACTTCATTTCCCTCTGGCATCCTTATACAGCCTCCAATTCTCATGTTTTTATGGATAATATTTTCAAACTTCATGAAATGCCCACTTCTATTATCACTGACCTTGACCCAACATTCATAAGCAGTTTTTGGAAAGAATTATTCAGATTACAAGGAACCTCCTTGCAGTTCAGTTCAGCCTATCATCCTTAGTCTGATGGCCAAATTGAGATAGTTAACAAATGTGTTGAGTAGTATTTTAGAAGTTTTACTGGGGACAAACTGCGTGATTGGGCTAAATGGCTATCTTTGGCTGAGTGGTGATACAATACCAACTTACACTCTTCAACCAAACTTACCCCGTATGAATCAGTTTACAATTATCGACTTCCTAAATTATTGCCCTATTCCCTCGACACTACACAAATTCAAGTAGTTGATAATGAGTTACGTACAAGGGATGAACTCTCTAAGTTACTTCAACACAACCTACAGCTAGCTCAAGAACGTATGAAAAATTTGTTGATTTGAAGAGAACAGAACGTAGTTTTGAAATTGGGGATTTTGTGTACCTTTGGTTGTAGCCCTATTGCCAACATTTAGTGGTATCTCGGAGTAAGTTGAAGTTTTCCCCAAAGTTTTATGGGCTTACCATATTTTGGAAAGTGTGGGTTCGATGGCTTACTGATTGGAGCTTCTGTCGGATACTAGGGTTCACCCAACGTTCCATTTCTCATGTTTGAAGAGGAAACTGGGTAAGCATAACATACACTCATCTTCCTTACCTTCACCTGCAGTAGATGGAACATGTAAAATGGAGCCTAAGAAGATTCTACAACGTCACATGTTGCAGCGGTGAAATCTTGTGGGTGTTGAGATTTTGGTAAAGTGGAGAGGACTTCAAGATGATGATGAGGTCTCATGGGTTGATTATAAAAAATTATCACTTGAATTTCCTAACCTTGTGGGCAAGGTCCTATTGGGGAAGGGATTGTTATGGGCCACAGCCCATGGCCCACATTAGTTGGCTTATAGCCATGTTAGTTTGGGTTGTTTAGTTATTAAGTTTAGTGGATTGTAAATAAAGTGCAAAGTGCACACACCGTGGTCTCTGACCTAGTCAAAGTGAAGAGTTCGTGGTTTTGCTTGATTTTAGGCTTGATTTTAGAGGTTGTTTAGGTTGTTTTGATTCTTAGTAATTAGGCAATATATTTGCTCGTTTGTTGGTCTTGTTCACTTTTTAAGTATTCATTCAGTTAATGAAAATGGCAGAGAAATTTGCTACAAGTATTTGTTAGGAGACTAATCATCTCAAACAAGATAACTATCATTGTGTGTTCCTTTCTATTTCTTTCTACATTGTTCTTAACAAATTTGAACTCTGTTTCGACAGACAACGTGCTTCTTCAATAAAAACTTGAAAAAATCTTTTCATCTTCCTCTCATTATCTCATGATGTGTCTTTAAATGATAGGTTTGAAAGTGAAATATATTAAATAATCTCTAATCGTCTAAAGCCTCATCATTGGATGATGAGAGAATGATGAAAAAATATATGATGAGTATCATTACTCTAAAAACTTTGACACATGCAAACGACTTTGTCTCGGTGGCAAATAGAGAGAACCCACCGTTTGACCCATCTTTTTCAAAACTTGAATTCTCTAAAGATGGGAATCTAGTCCTACTTGAAGGTTCCTTCAAGATACAATTTTGGTCCACAAATTTGCCATTTTCTTGGTCAAATTCAACTGAAGTAGTATTTCGTGATGACGGAAATTTTGTTTTAAGAGATAGATCAAGCCTATCTACAATTTATGCACCATTTCGAGCGGAAGAGATCACAATGTTCGGTGAAAGGGGTATGATGATTGGTGAAATGGTTTAATACCAAAAAATTGGAAGTGCATGTTTAAAACCAAACCTTTTTTTTTTTGACACCTGGAAAAGCCGAACTTGGCTTTTATATATAGTAATTGTACTACATGTACTTATAATTTCACTTATATTTTTACTTACAAAATTCATTTTGTTAGTTTTCTTTTGAAATTCAATGTTTGAATTTCAAATTTCATAACTTTCAGCATATCAATAACTAACATGTGGAAAATTAAACTTTTTGTAAGTTTTTCTTGAGTACATTTAGTATTTTCCGTATTTGTGTGTGTGTGTGTGATTAATTATGGGCAATGGTCACGAGTTTGCATGGGCTATGAGACCATGTGACTAATTGAACATGATTTTAGGGCATGTACAATGGATTAATTAGGTGTTATAGGGTTGAGATGTGTTTTCAAATAGAAGTAAGATTTTAAGGTTTAATGAAATTAGGAGGATTAATCATTTGGATGACAAAAACTATGAGGTTTCGGTTAGTTCGTGTACTATTTTTGTTGTTGTTGTGTGGATGGTAATTTTAAGGATATAATTTATTATGAGGCTTTAATGGCTATTTTAAATATGTGGGACCATACATGTTACAGATCAAATATTTGTGATCTTGAATCGTAGAATTAAATTAGGGTTTTTAGCCGTATGCATGTTATGGCATAATGATAAATCTCAAGAAGAGGAATTATTGTAGGTCATGGTGATAGATTTTAGTATTACAGATTTGCATTAAACTACGTGGTTTTTTAAATTAAGGCTGAACATTTTCGTAGTATATGATTGAAATGTTATGTTAGGCTTGATGGGTTTGAGTTTAATATGCGTTATAGTTCAATTTTACAGGCTTAAAGTTGATAGAAATGTGGTCATAATTATTTTATGCTATGAGTTGAGGTAATTTTATGATTTTCGAAAATTTTGGTCTTAAGACTGTTTACAAAAGAAAAGGACACAAGTTAAGCTTTTGACAAGGAGTACTTACCAGTTGGGTATTTGAGTGGACTTATCATGATTAGATCAAAACGAGATTATTTAAGCATGTATAATGGGTCTTAGGTTATGAATAAAATGGGTTTCTGTTTGGGTGGTTGTTTGACATGTAGAGAGTCTCAGGTACTATATAATATTGTGGGCAAAGAAGACTTAATAGCGGCTGTAATGTAATTGGGCATGTCAGTTTGACACGTAGGGAGTAAATGTGCTGTTTATTTTTTTGAACAGTCGAGTTTAAGTTGTATTTGAATATGTCAAATGTTTGTATAACATGTTGAGCATGAGTTTATAAATAATAGTAAGTTTGTGATAAATGGTTAAGCAAATACGAGGATGGGCTAATTTTCTTGAGGTAGTGAATTTCGTTGGATGTGGTGAGTAATTTGTGCATGCTAAATATGTAGCTTTGGTTATAGATTCTCGTAATGAAGTTGGTTTTGTATTGGTTTGAGATTCGTTAGTAAAGTTAGTGGCATGCCGTTTTGGGTTATTAACTTTTTTTTAGTGAATGTGTAATGGTTTTAGGTTGTGATCCTATTAGAGGTTGGACCCAAGGCATAAATAATGCACATCAAGAGTTAGGTAAGCAATCCTTCTATGCTAAGCTTTGCATAAAAAGAATGAACTGATGTTGATTTTATGAAAACTTGCATTTTGTTTTGTTATGAAAAACTTGAAAACAACATCGATCATTTTATCTGTATTACTCATCATATCCGTATAAGAAAAGAAAATAACTTATGTTATGACTGGTGTAGACGTGAGTGATTTTTGGCATTTTGTTCTCAGTTCTATATATATATTTTTATTTTTAAAAAAAGAGAGCAATAATGAAAATATGAAATTTTGTACATAATTATACGAAGATTATTTGGTTTTGTTCAGTACTCTCTTATGATATAATGTTGTATCTAAAAACCTCTAGCATGAATTTCTATTTCTATTTCCATCTAGACCTTACCACATGTGTAAAAATGTGGCCTATGTTATAATGTTGGTACCAATATCTATGTTTCTAGTGAACCCACTGGAAACAAAGTAATTTTCTATATGATCTTTCATATACGGGAGCATGTGAAGAACACAACTACGCGATTAAGCTCGCCTTTAAGATGACCAATAACGAAGCCGAGTAGAAAGCATCGCTAGGAGGACTGGCAACAGCCAGAGCGGGAGCAACAGAAGTGGAGGTAAGGCAGACTTCCAAGTGGTCGTTAGCAGATACAAGGTCAGTTAACCACCAATGGTGAAAAAAATAAAGAAATACCTTTAATTGGTGGTGGAGGAGCATGATTTCTTCCACTACTTCCACATTTAGCAAATATCGAGAGGAGTGAACTAGGAGGCAGATAAGCTGGCGTGAACAGCCTCAAGACAAGAAGAATCGCGCCTACCAAGAAACATGGTGACTCGAACAATGGACTTCTTGGGCATTGGGATCAAGGTTTCAGTCATCGGTCCCAAAACATCGGAGTGGGCATCAGGAAGTACCTCGACACCAATGAGTTGCCAACTGATAAAGAGGAAGCTCTGAATGTCAAGAATAGAGCCGCATGCTTCATGGTTATAGATGGAGTCTTGTACAAAAGGGGCTTCTCTAAACCACTCTTGAGATATATCTCACAATATGAGGCATAGTATGTACTGGCCAAGGTACATGAAGGAGTCTGTGGTAGCCACTCAGGAGGTAGAGGGCTAGCCTCGAAGGTAATGAGGGCAGGATACAACCAGGCCCATGCCCTCAGAGACGGCGAAGAGTTCTTAAGAAGATGGTCGAAGTGCCAAGTGCACTTTCCAGTCCTACATTATCCATCAGAAAAGTTGACATCCATCATGTCCCCGTGGCCAATTGTGATGCCCCCAACTCCCAAGTACGGACACGTGGAAATCGAGGCATATGGATGATGACAACACGGGTTACACATCCCATTGCCAAGTGCCAAGTGTGTGTACATGCAACAAGTATACAATAAAATCACGCAGCGTATAATAAAAGTCTTATAACAAAGTACCAGAATTTTTGTTTAAATACAAACTCATTTAAATCACATATAATAAAATATTACAAGTCTCAAATATCGTTTCAAACCAAAATACAAGACATACAAACTAGTAGAGATAACTTATAACATAAAGGACTCCAAGTCAATAATTTGGCAGAGCCACCTCCTCGGGCTCAGCCTCCTCCTCCTCAACCTCTGCATCAAAATCTACGGTACCAAAAATGGTACCGCAGGTAAGTAATAATCCAAACGCTACAAGATAACATATATTAAACTCAATAATATGCATGAAAAGATGCCAAATGCACAATTTTCCATACATCCACATTTTTTCACGCACGCCAAAATCTCATTTTAGCCCAAAACATATCATTTAAAACAAGTCATTGCTATTATCCCAAATAATGGCCCAATCCAAGAAAACCACCATTTTTCCAGAAAATGGATCACAATAATCTCAAATAAAACCTCGCCATTTTACCAGAAAATGGCCCATATCCAATATCCAAAAGCAAATCCAATTTAATGCATGCACCATGATCTCCCATAGGGATCATTCGCACACTCTGGCTCCTGTGCCATACCGCAGGTAATGACTACGCATGTGACACCTAAACGAGTGATGCCCAGTCTCGCGCCCAGCGCGTACTTGGACTAGGCCATCCTCTAGTCCCCGCCAGCCGAGGGACCATGGAGTCGCCACTACAGCGTTACTGTATCATGCGATCCGGTCGTCACCCAGTGACAACGCAGGGGATATCACTTAGTATTATCCACTCTCGAGTGACCAGAGGAGCTCCGCCGAAATAATACCCCATCCTGGCTTGGGGTCGTGATACACACGCACCCAAAAATCCATTTATACTAATAAACCAGTTTTTCTCAATTTAACACATGCACATGTATGCACCATGCAATGCACACCTCAAGACACAATTTATCCAACAAAACTCAATATCAACAATAACCAAACAACTCCGTCCTCAAATCTATCAGACCCCCGACTCCTCGGACGAAATAACCAACCAGTCAATGAATTTATTGTACAAGCAATAATATATTTAAATCTAAAATAGAGTTTGGAAAATACTTACAGTGCTATATAATAATTTTTGGAGGATCAACAAGTTGCAATATGCGGAAGAAAAGCAACGTAATAGTGCAAAAGTATTGTAGCCGTGGGTTGTAAAATATCCACTTTTTGAATGGGGACGATCCAAGGTTTGAGAGTGATAGGGAATAGCATAGAAGTGTTTCTGAAGCTAGTGGAAGTGAGGGTTGGCCGTGGGTGGCTGCGAAAACGGTAATGGAAGGCCAAAAAGCCCAAAACGAAAAGTGGGTTGGTTGAGCTTCACCGATGACGGATCGGAGTTGGGGTTGGGTGGGTTACTTAGCTGGGATGCCAGTGATGATGTGGTGAAAAAGAAGTGGCCAACAACGGAGGAAGAAAAGGAAAAAGAAAGAAAAGGAAGAAAAAGGGAAGAAGAAAAAGAAAAAGAAAAAAGAAAAAGAAGAGAAAAAGAAAAAGGAAAGAAAAGAACTGAGATCCAGTCCTCATATTTAGGGTCCAGAAACTGATCCAATGAAAGCAACTTTAAAAGATATAAATATAATAAATAACTAGTAAATACTAACAACAAAATTTTAAATAAAAAATTAAATTAAAATAATTTAAACAGTAATTTAAACTCAAAACGATAATTAATATTAAGAAAGGTCTAAAAAATAATTTTCACAGCTAAATAAGTTCAATTGAAATACGATAATTTAAAATAAAGAACCAATATTTTAATTAAATTAAAATACTCTTTCAGTGAAAATACACGTAAAAACGGGGTATCACATCCTTCTCCCCTTAAAATAAATTTCATCCTCAAAATTTGTAAGATCAAACATTGTGATGACCCGCTTTTACGTGTATTTTCACTGAAGGGTTGTTTTTAATTTAATTAATATATTGGTTTATTTATTTTAAATTATTTTATTTTAAATTGAGTTTAATTTATTTGATGTTGTGTTTAATTTATTTTAATCGTTTTACGGTTTTTAATATCGTTTTCGACGGATCGGTTTTTTGGTTTCCAGAGTGAGGATTGGACCTCATTTCTTTCTTTTCTCTTTTTCTTTTTCCCCTTTTCCTTTTTCTTTTCTTCTTTTCTTTCCTTTCTTTCTTTTCTTCTTTTCTTCCTTTTCTCCTTACCGTCGTCGCCCCTTTGATCGCCTGGTGTGCCGCCGTCCGGCCGTCGTGTAGTGCACCACCCCCACCATTCTCTTCTCCTCCCACCAGAGATCATCCCCACCAATTTTCAGAGCCATCGGACCAGCCGTTAGCTGCCACGAGCCCCTGGAAGTCACGGCACCTGCTCTATTTTTTCCCCCTGTCGTCGGTTGCTTTCACAACCCAGAACCGCCACTCGCCGGTGGCGTGGCCTACACCACCCACCCAGTTTTCTTCCCCTCTCACCTGTGAACATCCCCACCAAGTTTCACCTCCATCCGAGCCACCGTTAGCCACCACGAGTTCCTCTAAGCCACACAGTTTTTCACCGATTCCGGCGCCGTCACACCACCTCCGGCCACCATCTCTTCATAACTTCTTCCCCTACCTCATGCCGACCTAAACCACCCATTTTCGGCCTCGATCCATTTCCGGAGCAGCTCCCATGAGTTCAGTTCCGATTTGAGCTTTTTCCGCTTCCTCCTTCATTTCCACCGCCACCCACGGCCAAAACTCGTTTCCTTTAGCTTCATAAATATCTCAAGACCATTCCCTATCAATTTCGTGCCTTGGTTTGTCCCCGTTTGAAAGTGGGTAATTTATTACCGACGACCACAGTGTAAATTACACTGTTACATTGCTTTTTCTCCGCCGTTTGCAACGCCGCGAGCTTTCAAAAAATACCATATAGCGCTGTAAGTATTTTCCAAACTCTACCTTTTGATTTAAATATATTTTGCTCATACAATAAATTATTTGCTGTTGGTTGGCTGATTCCGGACTGAGTCCGAGGAGTTCGGCGGTTGGATGGATTGAGGACAGAGTTGCTTAATGTGTTGATTTGGATTGGTTGGTTGTTTTATGCCTTGAGGTTGCATTTATGCTCATTTGATTTTAATTGAGAAAATCGTGTTTTGTTGGTGTAAATAGTTTTCAGTGTGTGTGTCTCACGAGCCCAAGCCGGGATGGGTTATTATCTCGGTGGAGCTCCTCTGGTCACTCGGGAGTGGATAATACTGAGTGACATCCCCTGGGTTGTCACAGGGCGACGACCGGATCGCACAATATGGTAACGCTGTTGTGTCGACTCCGTGATCCCTAGAGTGGCGGGGGCTAGGGGATGGCCTGGCCAGGTACGTGCTGGGCGTGAGTCTGGGCATCGCTCGTTTAGGTATCACACGCATAGTCGTTACCTGCGGTGTGGCACAGAGCCAGGGTGTGCGGATGATCCCTAGGGGAGATCATGGTGCATGTATAATTGGATCGTTTTTATGGTTTTCGGATACGGGCCATTTTCTGGGAAAATCACGAAGTTTGGTTTTGAGGTTTTTGATCCATTTTCTGGAAAAATGGTGGTTCGGGCCATTATCTGGGATAATGGCGAGGCTTGGTTTTAAGTGATATGTTTTTGTGGGCCAAATGAGTTTTTGGCATGCGTGGAAAAATATGGCTTTACGGGACATGTGCATTGGCTTTTCTTTCATACATATTGTTTGAGTTTTATATGTTTTTATCTAGTGGTGTTTGGATTTTACTTACCTGCAGCACCATTTCTGGTACCGTAGATTTTGGTGCAGAGATCGAGGAAGAGGAGGAGGAGGCTGAGCCCGAGGATGCGGCTCCGCTGGAGTTCTGAGTGGAGTTTATGTGTTGTATTTGGCTTTGAAATAATATTTGTGTTTTGTAATATTTTGATATGTATGTTTCGATCAGTTTTGTATTAAACTAAGAAAAATTTTGGTACTTAGTTATATGACTTTGCTATCCGCTGCGTGTTTCTTCGTGCACAATTATTGCTTATACACACACTTGGCACACGTCGATAGGGTGGTGACCCGTGATGTCATCATCGTGCGTGGGGATTTGGGGGCGTCACAAACACCATTGACAAAGCAGGATACAAGATACAACTCATAACACATTTGGGAGAAACATACCATCATTAACACCCAAACAATTAATGATATTTCTCTCTCTTGTCTACTCCTATTGGCGATTCCATCATACCCGCATTAGTCTCCCAATGACCATCACTTATAGTACTCCTAAGGCAACTATGTAATCCGAAATCTCCAATTCCACAAAAATGTTAATACAACACCCAGTAAACTCCAATGGTTATTATCTTCGCGCCATAAATTGTGTTAATCTCAATCGACTCTCATGCTAAAAGAAAACTTCCAAACCTCTATTGTATTCCACAAGTTGGTAACCTATTAGTCACTTCCGAAGTAAACCATCAATAAGCATAAATTGCACAACCAATGATTAATCTTCAATTAAAATTTTGAATCACTACTAATTCCTCAAAATCAGCACAAAATTTAAATATGTAATTATCTAAAAAAAAATCATGCTTCCATGCGCAATCTGATAACTCGCCAAAATAGAAAAAAGACTATGTCCTCATAAATCAACAGTACAAGCTAACTCAACACCTGAAAACAAGAAAATCATTTGCCACACTTCAATAGAAAATAATATACCTCCAAAAGCCATGAATTATTACTCACTCCTCATTTGGCTCTTGCTACCTTAATCAAAATCAACATTCTGCAAAAATACATCCATTGATTGATGACAGAAATCAATACTAATCAACCTCAAGGCCCCAAATTGAAAACACATAACATCATCCCAAAATACACATGTCTCTTCTAAAGATAAGGAACATATCCAAAAGGCCCAAGTCCTTCTCGGCCAACCAACGAGAGTGCCTATAACTTCTATCCGATATCCCACACTTCAAGCTCATTACCTATATTTTGAATAACATCTAATTTTGCAATAACTAAACTCACTATAAACTACCATTGACCTCACCTAGACATAATCGAAACGCTCTTGGTAACTCACACACCTACTTGTACCCTAAAAAACTCTAGTATTAAAACTTCTAACTTCTTCAATCACACATCACAAATAAACCTCAAGACAGGCCATACTGTTTAAATCTTTAATCCATAAAAAACTATTAAGCAACACTCATGGATCTTAATGCTTTATTACCTCATACATATGATTATGCTACCCACCGTTGATGCATAAGTTTCAACTTCCAAGATTTTATTAACCACCACATATGGTGACCCAATAATCTCTCTTCAAATTAAATAATAATTTCTATAATTCTCCCAACTGGATACTCAATCTCCAAAGGAAAGTCTCAAAATTTAAATTCCTATGTGACCTCAAGTCACAATTAATTCCTAAAGGTAATCACTACAATCATTGTCAATCAACATTCCGTTGAGTAACACGCTTCAACTGAACACTCTAATCGACTCACCAATAACTCCAAGTCAAAATCTATTGAATTAAACACTATCGTACATAATCTACTTCAACACCTATCAAAGCCAATTCTTCCAAGTCCAAAAATGGGACAAAGGCCTGTACTCTTCAAATCCAAATTACATAATATAAAAACAAGTAATATAATTTCCAAAAGTCTATGGCTCATAAAGCCTCAACTTCAATTGAATTCAATACCAACAAATAAACTATTGTTTCCAACACCTCGATGGATCTATTTCTTCTGAATCGATAAAAATCATTTCCTAAAATCTATTACTACAACCTCGAGTTAACAATAATCATTTTCTGAACTAGATCGATATCTTTAGTCATTAGAGAAATACACGAACTAGATCATTACCTTCAATTCCCAAAGAAATACCCTCTTGAAAAAAATTTCACACATCAGTAACTCAACTATGATCAATCCTATTTAATGGTTGCAAACTAATCACCCTCCAGAGTGGATCAAGCTAGTACACCAAGTCTGTAAAACTAATAACTCAACTCTTATTATAAATCGGTCATTTAACTCTGTAATTCTAAAACCTTAAATCATATAAGAATCATTTTCTGGAATTTCTAAGATCAATGAACTTACACCCCATAATAGAACAATCGACTCCCAAAGCTTTCAAAATCTAAAACATTACTGGATAATAAATCATTTTATGAAATTCTCAAGATTGATTACTTTAATCCAAAACATTCACCTTAAAAGCTTGTAAAATCTAAAGCCCCAGTTGCCACCATATTACTCATCCGAATCAATGAAATTTAAAACTTGAAATTTAATTATTTCCCCCAAAGCTTGTCGAACCTAACATCTTAATTACCATAAACATATTTTCCTAAAATCTATAAGGCCTCAAACCTTAAATAAAATTCTCTTAAACATATCCTTAAAATTCGTTGAACCTACACTCTCCTATTCTATAGCCTCGTTACATAAATTCTACAAAACCTTGACCTCAATCATCTTAAGCGACTTAAAGCTAATTCCTCTCCTTATTGCGACGTGAGTTCCCACCTTACAAAGATTGCCTAAACCATGACATTCCCTTCAGACCTCAACACCATAAAAGCAAACCCCATCGCTAAGAATTCAAGCCTACTACACTAAATGTTCATGCCTAATAATAGTATTTTCGATTATACCGCCTTCCTGCCATAGCATAACCCTTAACCCTAATTTCAACTCCAAACAAAACAAATCAAAATAAATTAAAACAAAATAAATAAAACAACATACTTTCAATTTAAATAAGATCAAATAAACCAAACAAAACCAAATCAAATGGAATTAAATCAAATAAAATTGAATCAAGTTGAATAAAAACAATTCAAATTAAAAAACAAAATAATTTCAACTCAAGTTTTTAAAACTTTCTGGTACTCCACCTATGGGACATGTGGTTTTACCCAAAGCCGAACTACTCTGATACCACCTATGATGCCCCCAACTCCCACGTACGGACACGTGAAAATCGAGGCATCGGGATGATGACAACACGGGTTACACATCCCATTGCCAAGTGCCAAGTGTGTGTACATGCAAAAAGTGTACAATAAAATCACGCAGCGGATAATAAAAGTCTTATAACTAAGTACCAGAATTTTTGTTTAAATACAAACTCGTTTAAATCACACATAATAAAATATTACAAGTCTCAAATATTGTTTCAAACCAAAATACAAGACATACAAACTAGTAGAGATAACTTATAACATAAAGGACTCCAAGTCAATAATTTGGCGGAGCTGCCTCCTCGGGCTTAGTCTCCCTCTCCTCAACTCTGCATGAAAATTTACGATACCAAAAATGGTGCCGCAGGTAAGTAATAATCCAAATGTCACAAGATAAAATATATTAAACTTAACAATATGCATGAAAAGATGCCAAATGCACATGTCCCATACATCCACATTTTTCCACGCACCCCAAAATCTCATTTTAGCCCAAAACATATCATTTAAAACAAGTCCTTGCCATTATCCCAGATAATGGCTCAATCCAAGAAAACCACCATTTTTCCAGAAAATAGATCACAATAATCTCAAATAAAACATCGCCATTTTCCCAGAAAATGGCCCATATCCAATATCCAAAACCAGATCAAGTTTAATGCATGCACCATGATCTCCCATAGGGATCATCCACACACTCTGGCTCCTATGCCACACCGCAGGTAACGACTACGCATGTGACACCTAAACGAGCGATACATAGTCTCTGTGACGCCCCCAAATCCCCATGCCTGGTACGGGAAAATCGAGACGTCAGGATGATGACATCACGGGTCACCACCCTATCGACAAGTGCCAAGTGTGTGCATAAGCAACTAATATGCACGAGAAACACACAGAGAAATAGCAAAGTCAATAACTATGTACCAGAATTGTTCTTAATTTAATACAAAGCTGTTTTAAACATACATAATAAAATATTACAAAGCACAAATATAGTTTTAAACCAAACAACAAAGCTTAAACTTTAACTCAGAACTCCGGCGGAGCCGCATCCTCGGGCTCAGCTTCCTCCTCTTTCTCGAACCCTGCACCAAAATCTACAGAACCAAAAATGGTGCCGCAGATAAGTAAAATCCAAATACCACTAGATAAAAACATATAAAACTCAAACAATATGCATGAAAGAAAAACCAATGCACATGTCCCGTAAAACCATATTTTTCCACGCACGCCAAAAACCCATTTGGCCCATAAAAACATATCGCTTAAAACCAAGCCTCGCCATTATCCCAGATAATGGCCCAAACCACCATTTTCCCAGAAAATGGATCAAAAGCCTCAAAACCAAATTTCGCCATTTTCCCAGAAAATGGCCCGCATCCGAAAACCATAAAAACGATCCAATTATGCATGCACCATGATCTCCCCTAGGGATCATTCGCACACCCTAGCTCTGTGCCACACCATAGGTAACGACTACGCATGTGACACTCTAGTCCCCGCCACTCTAGGTACCACGGAGTCGACACGACAACGTTACCGTATCGTGCAATCCGGTTGTCTCCCTACGACAACCCAGGGGATGTCACTTAGTATTATCCACTCCCGAGTGACTAGAGGAGCTCCACCGAGATAATAACCCATCTCAGCTTGGGCTCGTGAGACACACGCACTCGAAAACTATTTACGCCAACAAAACACGATTTTCTCAATTAAAATAAAATGCACATGTATGCAATATGTAACGCACGCCTCATGGCACAAATAATCAAGCAATCACAAATAACCAAAACCAAGCACTCCATCCTCAATCCATCCGACCCCCGAACTCCTCGGACTCAGTCTAGAATCAACCAACCAACAGATAAATATTTATTGAATGAGCAAATATATTTAAATCTAAAAGTAGGGTTTGAAAAATACTTACAGCGCTATATGGTATTTTTTGAAAGCTCGTGGCGTTGCAAACGGTGGAAGAAAAGTAACGTAATAGTGAAATTTCACTGTGGCCGTGGGTTGTAAAATACCCACTTTTGAACGGGGACAAATCAAAGCTCGAAATTAATAGGGAATGACCTAGAGATGTTTATGAAGCTAGGGGAAGTGGAGTTTGGCCGTGGGTGGTGGTGAAAACGGCGGAGAAAGGGCTTAAATGCCCAAATCGGAAACTAGCTCGTGGGAACTGTTCCGGCGACGGATCGAGGCCGGAAATGGGTGGGTTAGGACGGCAAGGAGTCAGTGATGAAGTGGTGAAGAGGTGGTGGCCGGAAGTGGAGCGACAACGGCAAAACGGAGCAAAAGCTGTTTAGCTTGAAGATGGTTTTCCGGCTAAACAGTGGCTCCGTTGGAGGTGGAATTTGTGGGGTGGTTCACCAGAGGGAGGGGAAGAGATTGGTGGTGGTGGTGTGCCACATGGTGGCTGGCGGCTGCGGGTCTGGGTGGTTGGAGCTTTCGGCGTGAAGGAGAGGAGAGAGAGAGAGAAAAATGCACGGGGGAGGGGGAAAACCCACGGGAAAGAAAGGGGAGGGAAAAAGAAAGAAAAAGAAAAAGAAAAAGAAAGAAAAGAGAAAAAAGAGAAAAGGGAAAAAGAGAAAAGAAAAGATGGAGGAAAGAAATGAGGTCCAGTCCTCACTCCAGAAACCAAAACAGATCTGCAGAAAATGAGATTAAAAACTCTAAAACGACTAAATAAATAAAACACAACATCAAATAAATAAAAACCTAATTTAAAATGCAATTATTTAAAATAAATAAACCACTATATTAATTAAATTAAAAATAACCCTTTAGTGAAAATACACGTAAAAGCGGGTCATCACATCCTCCCCCTCTTTAA
Organism: Carya illinoinensis; assembly: GCF_018687715.1. Taxonomy (NCBI): domain Eukaryota; kingdom Viridiplantae; phylum Streptophyta; class Magnoliopsida; order Fagales; family Juglandaceae; genus Carya; species Carya illinoinensis. The sequence continues at coordinate 41,585,085 of NC_056754.1, forward strand.
AACAAATTTCGTCCTCGAAATTTACAAGATCAAACACCAACTTGAAAGAAGCCACATAATATCACATAAACCCACCTGTGACCAAGATTAAGAAACGTACCGTCATTACTCAAACAAGTATGGGTATTGCTCCCTCATATCCGCTACTCAATCCCTAGAGAATTCTTGAGCTAACGGATCTCCCCATGCCACCTTAACCAAAGGTATCGTCTTGGACCTCAACTGTTGCTCCTTCCAATCCATGATCTGTGACGGAACAACCTCATAAGTAAGATCCGGTTGCAACTGAATACTCTCTGGGTCAACAAAGCGTGGCTCTTGTTGTCCAAAGCTCTTCTTCAATGACGATACGTGGAAGACATCATGAATATTCCCAAAATATTCTGGCAAAGCAACTCTATAGGCGACAGACCCTACCTTCTCCAGAATCTGAAAAGGGCCGACATACCTCGGATCTAGTTTCCTCTTCTTACCAAAACACTTAACTCCTTTCATGGGAGAGACTTTGAGATAAACCCAATCACTTTCTTCAAAAGATAACTCTCTCATCCTGGTATTAGCGTAGCTTTTCTGACGGCTCTAAGCTGCCGCCATTTTATCCCTAATGATCCAAACTTGGCTTTGCATCTCTTGAATTATTTCAGGTCCAATTATCCTACTTTCCGCGACTTCATCCCAACACAAAGGCGATCTGCACTTCCTCCCATAAAGAGCTTCATAGGGAGCCATCTGAATGGTCGCATGGAAGCTATTAGTATATGCAAACTCTATGAGTGGCAAATGGTTTTCCTAACTCCCTTGAAATTCCATGACACATGCTCGCAACATGTCTTCAAGGGTCTGAATGGTGCACTCTGATTGGCCGTCTGTCTACGGGTGATATGCAGTACTGAACTTCAACTTAATACACAATGCTGCCTGCAAACTCTTCCAGAACTGAGACGTGAACCTTGGGTGTCGATCCGACACTATACTCTTTGGTATACCGTGCAACCGCATTATCTCCTTGACGTACAAGCGGGTCAACTTAACCAAAGAATCGGTGTTATTAACAAGCAAGAAATGAGCACTCTTTGTTAACCGGTCAACAATCACCCAAACAGAATTTTTCCCACTAGGCGTCCTCGGCAAGCCCACTACAAAGTCCATTGTGATGTCATCCCACTTCCACTCAGGAATAGGGAGGCGTTGGAGCATACCTGCTGGTCTTTGATGCTCGGCCTTGACTTGACGGTATGTGTGGCATTTCTCAACATACAAGGCAATATCCCTCTTCATTCTATCCCACCAATAATTTTTCTTCAAGTCCTGGTACATCTTTTTACTGTCGGGATGAATTGAATAAGGGGCCGCATGAGCTTCTACCATGATCCGCTCCTTGAATTCTGAATCTTTGGGGACCACCCTATGATCTCGGAACCGAAGAATTCCATCTTTATCCATACTATAGTGCAACGGCCCTCGAGATTTTCTGACTCTTTTTCTGATATCCAGCAGCTTCGGATCCTTCATTTGAAGAGTCTTCAATTCCTCAAAATCAGTTACCCGAATATCAAAAACTGAAGATAAAATCTCTTCTTGTTGTAAACTTTCAATAAGGAGCCTTCTCATCCCACAAAGCAAAGAATCCAATTCTGACGGCTCAGCTTCATCTTCCAAGTACAATTTTCGGCTCAAAGCATCAGCAACTATATTTGCCTTCCCCGGATGATACTTGATCTCGCACTGGTAGTCACTGATTAACTCCAGCCATCGTCTCTGCCTCATGTTCAGATTCTTCTGGGAAAACAAGTGCTTCAAGCTCTTGTGATCAGTGTATACTTCGCAAGCTTCCCCATACAAAAAGTGCCGCCAAATCTTAAGAGCAAAAACGATTGCAGCCAATTCCAAATCGTGTGTTGGATAATTCTTCTCATGATCCTTTATCTGACGAGATGCATAAGTAAGAACCCGTCATTCCTGCATAAGGACACAACCCAATCTGAATTTAGATGCATCGCTGAAGACTACGAATGGCTTATGTAGTTCTGGAAGCGCTAACACTGGTGCCGTCGTCAACCTGTTCTTCAATTCTTGAAAGCTTCTCTCACACTTATCTGACCAAACAAATTCTGCATTCTTCCGAGTCAAAGCTGTGAGACGTCCGGATAGGCGAGTAAATCCCTTCACAAATCTTCAGTAATATCCAGCAAGTCCCAAAAAACTCCGGATCTCGCGCACTGTAGTCGGACGCTGCCATGACAAAATGGCTTCCACCTTACTAGGATCAACAGCCACTCCGTCTCGAGAAATCACATGCCTAAGAAATCTGACTTCCTTCAACCAGAATTCACACTTGCTGAGCTTGGCATACAACCGGTGTTCTCTCAATTTCCCAAGAACTAGACGAAGATGATACATATGCTCTTCAACATCTCGGGAATAAATCAGAATATCATCAATGAATACTACCACAAAGGAATCCAGATAAGGTCGAAATACTCGATTCATTAAATCCATGAAAGCAACAGGGGCATTGGCTAATCCAAACGGCATCACCTTAAATTCATAATGCCAATATCTCGACCTGAAAGCAGTTTTGGGCACATCCTTGTCCCTTATCCTCAACTGGTAATATCCCGACCTCAAATCTACCTTTGAGAACACAACTGCTCCTTGAAGCTGATCAAACAAATCATCGATCCATGGGAGAGGATATTTATTTTTTATGGTCACCTTATTTAATTCCCGATAATCAATGCACATACGGAGGGTTCCATCTTTCTTTTTAACAAACAACACTGGCACACCCCACGGCGAAGTACTAGGCTGAATGAACCCCTTATCTACCAGCTCTTGCAACTGAGTCTTCAACTCTTTTAATTCAGCCGGTGCCATGCGGTAAGGAGCTTTATGTACAGGAGCCGCTCCAGGTTCCAAGTCTATAACAAACTCCATTTCTCAAACAGGGGGTAGCCCAGGCAAGTCATCCACAAACACGTACGGAAATTCTTCCACAACTGGAATGTCTACCAAAGACTTCTTCTCAGACGGCGTAGACACCATCTGAACTAAGAAGACTTTCGCTCCCCATGCAATCTCTCTTTTTGCTTGAATTGCCGATACAATTACCGGCTTTTCTTTTAGCTTACTTCCTGTAAATTACAGACAATCACCATCTGGAAGCTGAAAGCTAATTATGCAATTAATACTCGCAGAATATCGGTATAGCTAATCCATCCCAACAGCTTAAACACCACCAAATTAGCATCCAAGAACCTTCCATCAAAATTTAATGGGCATCCCAAAGCAACCTTGGAACACCACACCATTTCACCATTGGGTAGAGCCACTACCAATGACTTTGGCAAATGTTCCGTGACCAAATTACACATCCGAGCAAGCATGGAAGATACAAATGACTGTGAAGCACCTGAATCAAACAAAGTGCAAGCATAAAACTCATATAAACGGACTCTCCCTGAACCAAACACATAAACCCATGAAATCCAAATACACAAAGAAATCAAAGCACACCAAAAATCAAATCCAACATAAAATTAAATTAAATCCATACCTGTAATTACTCCAGCATCATGGGTCGCTGGTGCCTCATCATCCACATCTCCAGGTGTGACAGCATAAACCCGGGCTTGCATTGCTTGTCTTGGATTTGTTTTTCCACCGCGTCTACCTCTACGGCTTCCTTGAATTGGCCTCGGACACTCACGAGCAAAGTGACCCTGCTGGCCACAATTATAGCATCGAGCCCCACCAGAAGGGCACTCACCCACATGGGCTCTATTACAAACTCTGCAAACTGGCACACGTCCTCCTATACGAACACTTGAGGATGTTTACAGTCGAGTTCCGGTCCGCTGAACAAATTTATGAGGCGAACCCGAGCTGCTTCCTTCACCAGAAAAACTCTGCCTCTTATGTCCCGGAGGGAGCCCATACTCAGATTATTCTCTCGCTCCACAAGGGTCGCCACATCCACTAAATCCTGAAAAGTGAATATCTGATGACTGACCACTATACGGTGTATATCAGGGATAGTCCCTCCTGGAAACGCTCAGCTCGCATTTCCTCTGTGGCGATGAGGTGGGGAGCAAATCGCCCAAGTTCTATAAATCTCCGGGCGTAATGTTCCACGATTATGCTCCCTTGGACCAAGCTTGAGAATTCTCTAGCCTTTTGCTTCCTTACAGAAGTGGGAAAGAAGGATCATTAAACTCTTTCTTGAAGCGCTGCCAGGTCACAACGGCGAAAGATCCCAATTCTGATTCCAGCCTTAGCCTCTTGGTATCCCACCAATCAGAAGCGGTGCCTTGCAATAGATAGCTGGCGTAGAGTACTTGTTGCACCTCGATGCAACCACACACCTCAAAAGTTCTTTCCAAGTCTTTGATCCACTTTCCAACTTGAAGTGGATCCTCTTCTCCAGTGAAGTGTGGAGTTCTATGCGCCAGAAAGCGCTCATAAGTGCATCCAGCTTGCACCATGCCACTAGGCCCTCCTGGGTATAGCCAAGGCCCTCTCTGATGTGGCCAAGGACCTCCTGGTTGTGGCCAAAACCCTCCTTGTTGTGGACAAGGCCCTCATTGTTGTGGCCAGGGACCCCCTTGTTGTGGCCAAGGACCCCCTTGTTGTGGCCAAGGTCCTCCTTGTTGTGGCCAAGGCCTTGCCTGCTGTGGCCTAAAATTCTGCTGCATGAATTCCATCATCTGCCGTATTGCTTGGGCTATGGAGTCATCTCTCGATGTATCGTCCCGTGGCTCCTGAGTAGATTTCCTTAGTCTCACCATTTTTTTTCCTGCCACAACACAACCTTTGACCCCCTTTAAGAAAACAAATAAAACCAACATAAAAATAAAAACCAAAACCAACACCATATAGCAACCAGCATGCAATAACATAACTAAATAAATAAAAACAAGCAAACAAGTTCAAACAAATAAAACATGTCAAATAGCAACTTTACTTAACATAATTTTTAAAACACAACTTTAAAAACATTCTGGTACTACCTACGGGACATGTGGTTTTACCCAGAGCCAAACCGCTCTGATACTACCTGTGACGCCCCCAAATCCCCATGCCTGGCATGGGGAAATCGAGATGTCCGGATGATGACATCACGGGTCACCACCCTATCGACGAGTGCCAAGTGTGTGCATAAGCAACGAATGTGCACGAGAAACACGCAGTGAAATAGCAAAGTCAATAACTAAGTACTAGAATTGTTATTAATTTAATACAAAACTGTTTAAAACATACATAATAAAATATTACAAAGCACAAATATAGTTTTAACCAAACAACAAAGCTTAAATTTTAACTCAGAACTCCGACGGAGCCGCATCCTCGGGCTCAGCCTCCTCCTCTTCCTCGAACTCTGCACCAAAATCTACGGAACTAAAAATGGTGCCACAGGTAAGTAAAATCCAAACAACACTAGATAAAAATATATAAAACTCAAACAATATGCATGAAAGAAAAACCAATGCACATGTCCCGTAAAACCATATTTTTCCACGCACGCCAAAAATCCATTTGGCCCACAAAAACATATCGCTTAAAACTAAGCCTCGCCATTATCCCAGATAATGGCCCAAACCACCATTTTCCCAGAAAATGGATCAAAAGCCTCAAAACCAAACTTTGCCATTTTCCCAGAAAATGGCCTGCATCCGAAAACCATAAAAACGATCCAATTATGCATGCACCATGATCTCCCCTAGGGATCATCCGCACACCCTAGCTCTGTACCACACCGCAGGTAACGACTACGCATGTGACACCTAAACGAGCGATGCCCAGACTCACGCCCAGCACGTACCTGGCCAGGCCATCCTCTAGTTCCCGCCACTTTAGGGACCACAGAGTCGACACGACAGCGTTACCGTATCGTGCGATCTGGTCGTCACCCTGCGACAACGCAGGGGATGTCACTTAGTATTATCCACTCCCGAGTGACCAGAGGAGCTCTATCGAGATAATAACCCATTCCGGCTTGGGCTCGTGAGACACACGCACTCGAAAACCATTTACGCCAACAAAACACGATTTTCTCAATTAAAATAAAATGCACATGTATGCAATATGTAATGCACGCCTCATGGCACAAATAATCAAGCAATCACAAACAACCAAAACTAAGCACTCCTTCCTCAATCCATCCGACCCCCGAACTCCTTAGACCCAGTCCGGAATCAACCAACCAACAGATAAATATTTATTGAATGAGAAAAATATATTTAAATCTAAAAGTATGGTTTGGAAAATACTTACAGCGCTATATGGTATTTTTTGAAAGCTCGCGACATTGCAAATGACGGAAGAAAAGCAACGTAACAGTGAAATTTCAGTGTGGACGTGGGTTGTAAAATATCCACTTTTGAACGGGGACAAACCAAAGCTCGGGATTGATAGGGAATGACCTAGGGATATTTATCAAGCTAAGGGAAGTGGAGTTTGGCCGTGGGTGACGGCGAAAACGGTAGAGGAAGGGCTTAAATGCCCAAATCGGAAACTAGCTCGTGGGAATTGTCTCGGCGACGGATCGAGGCCAGAAATGGGTGGGTTAGGATGGCAAGGAGTCGGTGATGAAGTGGTGAAGAGGTGGTGGGCCGGAGGTGGAGCGACGGCAGCAAAATGGAGCAAAAGCCGTTCGGCTTGAAGATGGTTTTCCGGCTAAACGGCAGCTCCGTTGGCGGTGAAAATTTGTGGGGTGGTTCACCGGAGGGAGGGGAAGAGATTGGTGGTGGTGGTGTGCCGCACGGTGTCCGGCGGTGGTGGGTCTGGGTGGTTGGAGCTTTCGGCGTGAAGGAGAGGAGAGAAAGAGAAAAATGCACAGGGGAGGGGGAAAACGCACGGGAAAGAAAGGGGAGGGAAAAAGAAAGAAAAAGAAAAAGAAAACGGAAAAGAAAGAGAAGAGAGAAAATAGAAAAGGGAAAAAGAGAAAAGAAAAGATGGAGGAAAGAAATGATGGTCCAGTCCTCACTCCGGAAACCAAAACAGATCCGCTGAAAACGAGATTAAAAACCGTAAAACGACTAAATAAATAAAACACAACATCAAATAAATAAAAACCCAATTTAAAATGCAATAATTTAAAATAAATAAACCACTATATTAATTAAATTAAAAACAACCCTTCAGTAAAAATACACGTAAAAGTGGGTCATCACAGTCTCGTGCTCAACGCGTACCTGGACCAGGCCATCCTCTAGTCCCCGCCAGACGAGGGACCACGGAGTCGATACGACAGCGTTATCGTCGTGTGATCCGGTCGTCACCCACCGACAACCCAGGGGATGTCACTTAGTATTATCCACTCCTGAGTGACCAGAGGAGTTCCACCGAGATAATACCTCATCCCGGCTTGGGGTCGTGATACACACGCACCCGAAAATCCATTTACATTGATAAAATCAGTTTTTCTCAATTTAACACATGTACATGTATGCACCATGTAATGCACACCTCAAGACAAAGTTTATCCAACAACACTCAACATCAACAATAATCAAACAACTCCGTCCTCAAATCCATCCGACCCCCGACTCTTCAGACTCAGTCCGAAATAACCAAGCAGTCAATGAATTTATTGTACAAGCAATAATATATTTAAATCTAAAATAGAGTCTAAAAAATATTTATAGCGCTATATAATAATTTTCGGAAGATCAACAAGCTGCAAAAGGCGGAAGAAAAGCAATGTAACATTGCAAAAGCACTGTGGCCGTGGGTTGTAAAATACCCACTTTTGAATGGGGACGATGCAAGGTTTGAGAGTGATACGGAATAGTTTAGAGGTGTTTATGAAGCTAGTGGATGTGAGGGTTGGCTGTGGGTGGCGGCGATAACGGCAGTGGAAAACCAAAAAGCCCAAAACGGAAAGTGGGTTGGTTGATCTTCACCGATGACGGATTGGAGCTGGGATTGGGTGGGTTAGGTAGCTGGGATGCTGGTGATGATGTGGTGAAGAAGTGGTGGCCAACGAAGGAGGCACTGCGGCGCAGGGAGCACAAAATCGTGCAGCTTGGGTAGTGTTCGTGGTAGCTAATGATGGCGTTTGGGAGGCTGAAAATGGAGGGGTGAGGTTGCCAGTGGGTGGGGAAGTAAATGGAAGCAATGGTGACGACAAAGGGTGGCGCATGGCGGAGTTGGAAAGGAAGGGTGTCGCGACTTCCAGCCGTGCGTGGCGACTAACGGCTACACGGGTTGGCCTGAAAATTGAGGGAGGTGATCACCGGCCGGAGGAGAGTCGACCGGTGGGGGTGTTGCACTGCACGGCTGGCTGACAACGGCAGTCTGGGCGGCACGAAAAACAGACAGAGAGGGAGGGGGAGGGGTTGGGTCATGTGGGAGAGAAGCAGGGAAAAAAGGAAGGAAAAAGAAAGAAAAGGAAGAAAAAGGAAAGAAGAAAAAGAAAAAGAAAAAGAAAAAAGAAAAAGAAGAGAAAAAGAAAAAGGAAAGAAAAGAACTGAAATCCAGTCCTTACATCTAGGGTCCAGAAATTGATTCAACGTAAGCAACTTTAAAAGTTCTAAATATAATAAATAACTAGTAAATACTAACAACAAAATTTTAAATCAAAAAATAAATTAAAATAATTTAAACAACAATTTAAACTCAAAACGATAATTAATATTAAGAAAGGTTTACAAAATAATTTTAACAGCTAAATAAGTTCAATTGAAATACGATAATTTAAAATAAAAGAACTAATATTTTAATTAAATTAAAATACTCATTCAGTGAAAATACACGTAAAAACGGGATATCACATCAATGGGGTTCGATTTGTTCAGGCTACTTCCTCCAGGAAAAAGGGAGTAAGGTTTGTAGTTGTCTCGGTGGATTACTTTACCAAATCGGTAGAAGCAGAGACTTTGTCAATGATCACAACTGTAGCCATCACAAGATTCTTGTGGAAATCTATGGTCTACCAGTTCGGCATGCCTCAAAGCATCATCTTAGATAAGGGTTGGTATTTCGATTCTTCCCACTACTGAGAATGGTGTGCGAAACTTGGGATCAAGTTCAAGTACTCTTCCCCTAAGACCATCTGCAATCCAAAGGACAGGTCGAGGTGTAATACTCGAGTTCTACTACGTAGACTTGTACGTCATTTTATTAATTATTTTAAATAAAATATTCTTTTATGTATGTTAATATAAAGATTTTAACTATTTTATTTATTATTTTAAGATGGGTGTGCTTCTATTTTTATGTGGTTTATTAAAAATAAATCAAGGGTATGATTTTAAGACTTTGCAATATTTCCCTTAAGTTCTCTAATTTTATTTATTCCAAGAATGGCCCCAATTATCCTCCACCATTAGATTGGTAGGTGGGGAAATATCTTTGAGATAGATAGATCTCCATCGTCCATCCCCTAGCTTATGAAGGAAGACTGCCAAAGGTTATTAATCATCTTTTCTCTCTTACCCATCGGTCTCTCCAAGAAAAAAAGAAAGAAAAATTTTCTTCTCCTCCAAGCCCTAGCAGACGCCCTCACCCCTTCCATCATCTTCTCCTTACATCTTCAAGGGATCAAGGCTTCATCTTCTCCATCTTAAAGCCATGCGATTCCATAGCAAGGGAAGAAGATATTTTCCCTTTCACCTTCTCCAAGTCGCACGAATTCAACCTCTTCCTACCTAGTTATGAGTTTTGTTCAAAATTTAGAATCCAAAACTTGTTTCATCTTTCAAGGGGCAGAATCTTGAAGATAATAAACTCTTGATTCACTTTCTACTATGATTTCCATATGATTCTTCAATAAGCTTACTTATGTATGTCTCAATTTTGGGGGGTTAAAATAGTGTCATCATTTTTCTTTTCATCCACACGGCCATACTTCTAATTGGTCCTCTGTCTTGCCTCTTGAAAGGAGTTAAGAGTTTAAGGTAAAAGTCCTAACTTGACTCCCTTTGATTTAGGTATTATTTGGAGGCCAACTGATTTTTTTTTGTGATGAAAAGCTTGTGTCTTGGGTTGTGGTTATTCCTCTATGTTACAAAATATTATAGATGCTCTGTTTTGGTTCTAACCAAATGATGATGGAGCTGTTTTACTATATGATTTCCTATGTTTTGAAAATGGTATCTTGCTAATGAACTTGGTTTAACCATAAACGGATTTAGTGTGATTTTGAGTTGGTATTAAGAGAAGGTGATTAAAGGTGTAAAAAGTGTACTATAGTATGCAAGTTGTCCAAAAAGTAGAAAATTTATATTTGCTCGATGTTTGATGCCTAAAGCAGTCCATGGTTTTGCCTCTTTCTCAATTTATTTCCAACCAACCCAAAAGTCCAATTATTTGCAAAATAGCCTTTCCTAGTAAGGGACACAATTAGCTATTTTAAATGGGCATGGTTCCTAAAACTTATTTAGCCTATTTGATATGCCTAAATCTATTTTAGAGCCCTTGCCAATCATTTTCCAGATTTGAGCTCTTAATTCCCATAACCCCAAAATGAGCTTGAATCAAATGAACTTTGTTAAACTTATAAGTTCTTAACTACCTTTCCCTTGTAACCTATCTAAATGGCCTTCCAAGGAAAGCTAACATGCTTTATTATTTATTTGCTATTCTTGTAAGTTGACGCGAGAAGTTAGTTAATTGGATTAATGCTAAACATAGAAGGGATGCTAGATTGTAGTATCGTGCATTTCTCTTTTAAAGGAAAGGGCTAAAGAATATTGAATGAGTATTAACACATTTATGCTATTCATTGGAATATGACCTATTATGAAGTTGGAAGTACCAAGGTGCATTGGGGTAAGTAGTTATGACCATGCTTCTTATACCAAGTTATCTTTATGAAAGAATGTCTCTCTCTTATTTCAAATGTTCTTCTAAAGAAAAGAGTAAATTTATATATTATGTACAAATCTTTTTGGTAGCCCCTGTTAAGCACCCTATTAATTATAACTGTGTATAGGTATAATGTAATGCATGCACGTTAAGTTCTAGATCATGAGACTTTTATACATGCTTTCTTAAATAACTAACGCCTTTCCTTATACGTAGTATGACATGAAATGCCTTTTAAAGAAATGCATATGCCTCAGACTAAGAAAAGATGATGAAAACATTTTGATTGTAAATAAAGGAAAGAGATGAAATGAAAGTTTTAATGTATGAAAATATGTAACGGCCATATGAACAAAAAGAGTACCAAATGAATGGGCAAATTGTAATGTTGAGTAAGTAGTACTGGTAGTGCACACAGTGCTGCTCCTTGACTGAAAGGGTTCCTAACCCGTGGCCATGGGCAGAGTCCAAGTCTAAAAGATGGCTAACCCCAACACATGGGGTGTAATAGTGTAAACCAGCCAAAGGAAAGTGAAACATGAAAGCATAATTATCTCTTAAAATTTTTATGCATGAAAGCGTTACTTATTTCCTTAATCTGTTTATGCATGAAAGCATTGTCAAAGAAGCAAATGTTTATGCATGTATGTTTCTAAGGAAAAAGATTAGATGATTATTATGTTAATAGCATGGTGTTCTACTTACTGAGTATTAGACTTACTTTGTGTTTATGTTTTAAACATCTGGGTAATGACGAAGAGGCTGGGGAGTAAGGCAATATTGCAGAGGGAGAGGCAGACTCTTAGTATTTTCCCTGTTGGTTCGACTTTATGATGATGGTTGGTTTTATGTTTAGGATGGGTCCCTTGTTGAGACTTTTTATTGGTTTAACTTTTAAAAAATGTATCTTTTAGTATGGTGTAACTGTTATGGTGGGATGATGGTAACCCCTTATACATTGACTTAGTACCTTTTTGTATGTATTGTAGGGATTAAGTCCCTTTAGTCCCTTTCTATTTGGAATTATTCGTGTTTTGATGAGCATATGATGGATTCTGAGAGTCTTTTATGGATCAATGATTGATTAGATTGTCTATCAAGTGTTTCTCTTTATTAAATTAGAAATTCTATTACATGTGTGATATGTTCATGCTTATCATACATTCCTAGGAAAAAAAAAAACCATATATGTATAATATGGAAAGGATAGGTCATAGGTAAGAACTTCTCCCATCATAAGGCGGGATTGTTACACGAGGCGACCAATAAAACCTTGACGGGAATCTTGAAGAAAAAGCTAATGGACTAGAAAGGAAGGTGGGTTGAGGAATTGCCAGGGGTCCTATCGGTGTACCAAACGGCCGTTAAAACTCCAATGGGTGAAATGTCGGTTGCCTTAACTTACGATGGCGGGGCAGTGATATCTGTGGAAGTAGGGATGCCATCCTACCGAGTGCAACACTTTGACTTGAATGCCAACGACAAAAGGTTGAGAGAGGAATTGGACAGCTAGAAGTAAGAGGACAGGAAGCCGAGGTGCAGATGGCAAGCAATAAAAAGGAAGGCTAAGTGGTACTTCAACAGAAGGGTTAGGCCCAAATCGTCCAAGGAAGGTGACTTAGTATTGAAGCAAACTGGGGTCACAACACAAGAAGAAGGGAAATTGGGACCATGATGGGAGGAACAGTTCGTCATAATAGACAACAACTGACCAGGGTCATACTGCTTGAAGGACAACAAATAATGAACTCCCTCACCCGTGGAATGCCGAACATTTGAATAAGTATTTCCCTTGAGATTGTAGTTCGCCAATGTATATGTAAAGGACAAATTATGGAAATGAATGTGCATTTATCTCAAGTTATCTCATTTGAACATTCAAATCAACCAAGTCGAGTCTCTTGACTTGCCACAAAGTCAGGCTGGGCACAAGTTCCAGGACTTGCCCAAACGGTGAGTCGGACACAAGTCCTTTGGCTGACTTTTGTGCAATCAAGCCGAGTCCACTGACTCACTAGAAAGTTAGGATGGGCAAAATTCTTAGGACTTGCCTAGACGACCAATTGGACATAAGTCTTTTGACTTACCGAACTTCGTAGAAGCAAGCCGATTCCTTTGACCCGCTATAAAGTCGGGGCCAGACACAAGTCCCAGGACTTGCCTAGATGGCCAGTCGATCACAAGTCCTTTCACTTGCTGACTTTCATGCAACCAAGCCAAGTCCCTGACTCGCCAGAAAGTCAAACTGGGCAAAAGTCCCAAGATATGCCTAGACAGCCAGTCGGACATAAGTTTGTTGTCTTATCGACCTTCGTACAAGTAAGGCCATTCCTTTGACTGGCCAGTCAGACATAAGTCCCTTCACTTGCCGACTTTCATGCAACCAAGCCAAGTCCCTTGACTCATCTTAAACAGGTTGGGCATAAGTCCCAGGGCTTGTG